>NC_060140.1:415456474-415758440 GCF_021461385.2 Schistocerca piceifrons
TTTGAGAGACTGAGAGACAAAATAGTTAAGGTAGCAGAGGATCAAGTAGGTAAAAAGACGAGGGTTAATAGAAATCCTTGGGTAACAGAAGAGATATTGAATTTAATTGATGCAAGAAGAAAATACAAAAATGCAGTAAATGAAGCAGGCAAAAACGAATACAAACGTCTCAAAAATGAGGTCGACAGGAAGTGCAAAATGGCTAAGCAGGGATGGCTAGACGACAAATGTAAGGATGTAGAGGCGCATATCACTAGGAAAATTAAAGAGACCTTTGGAGGAAAGAGAGAGACTTGCATGAATATCAAGAGCTCAGATGGAAACACAGTTCTAAGCAAAGAAGGGAATTCAGAAAGGTGGAAGGAATATATAGAGGGTCTATACAAGGATGATGTTCTTGAGGACAATATTATAGAAATGGAAGAGAATGTAGATGAAGATGAAATAGGAGGTATGATACTGCGTGAAGAGTTTGACAGAGCACTGAAAGACCTAAGTCGAAACAAGGCCCCGGGAGTAGACAATATTCCATTAGAACTACTGATGGCCTTGGGAGAGCCAGTCCTGACAAAACTCTACCATCTGGTGAGCAAGATGTATGGGACAGGCGAAATTCCCTCAGACTTCAAGAAGAATATAATAATTCCAATCCGAAAGAAAGCAGGTGTTGACAGATGTGACAATTACCGAACTATCAGTTTAATAAGTCACAGCTGCAAAATACTAACGCGAATTCTTTACAGACGAATGGAAAAACTGATAGAAGCCGACCTCGGGGAAGATCAGTTTGCTTTCCGTAGAAATATTGGAACACGTGAGGCAATACTGACCCTACGACTTATCTTAGAAAATAGATTAAGAAAAGGCAAACCTGCGTATCTAGCATTTGTAGACTTAGAAAAAGCTCTTGACAATGTTGACTGGAATACCCTCTTTCAAATTCTCAGGGTGGCAGGGGTAAAATACAGGGAGCGAAAGGCTATTTACAATTTGTACAGAAATCAAATGGCAGTTATAAGAGTCGAGGGACATGAAAGGGAAGCAGTGGTTGGGAAGGGAGTGAGACAGGGTTGTAGCCTCTCCCCGGTGTTATTCAATCTGTATATTGAGCAAGCAATAAAAGAAACAAAAGAAAAGTTCGGAGTGGGTATTAAAATCCATCGAGAAGAAATAAAAACTTTGAGGTTCGCCGACGACATTGTAATTCTGTCAGGGACAGCAAAGGACCTGGAAGAGCAGTTGAATGGAATGGACAGTGTCTTGAAAGGAGGATATAAGGTGAACATCAACAAAAACAAAACGAGAATAATGGAATGTAGTCGAATTAAATCGGGTGATGCTGAGGGAATTAGGTTAGTAAATGGGACACTGAAAGTAGTAAAGGAGTTTTGCTATTTGGGGAGCAAAGTAACTGATGATGGTCGAAGTAGAGAGGATAAAAATGTAGACTGGCAAAGGCAACGAAAGAGTTTCTGAAGAAGAGAAATTTGTTAACATCGAGTATAGATTTAAGTGTCAGGAAGTCGTTCCTGAAAGTATATGTATGGAGTGTAGCCATGTATGGAAGTGAAACGGGGACAATAAATAGTTTAGACAAGAAGAGAATATAAGCTTCCGAAATGTGGTGCTACAGAAGAATGCTGAAGATTAGGTGGGTAGATCACATAACCAATGAGGAGGTATTGAATATAATTGGAGAGAAGAGAAATTTGTGGCACAACTTGACTAGAAGAAGGGATCGGCTGGTGGGGCATATTCTGAGGCATCAAGGGATGACCAATTTAGTATTGGTGGGCAGCGTGGAAGGTAAAAATCGTAGAGGGAGACCAAGAGATGAATACACTAAATAGATTCAGAAGGCTGTAGGTTGCAATAGGTACTGGGAGAAGAAGAAGCTTGCACAGGATAGAGTAGCATGGAGACCTGCATCAAACTAGTCTCTGGACTGAAGACCACAACAACAACATGTTTAATATGCAGAGTGTACCAGGAGCGATAGTCCCTATTCAGTGACATGACAGGAAGATCGTTCGAAGCAATTTTATTCTAGTAAACGTTGGCTTTAAAATGCGTTCCACAAGAGCTAAGAGCACTTCTTCATTTTCGATACTATGAAACAAATCTCTTCTATTTCAAGCTCTTTGCTTTCCGTATTTTGAGAGGTAGTAGTATGGACAAAAACAAGAAATAATGTCCAGTAAACATGGGCTCTAAAGTTCATACCTTAACAGCTATGAGCACTTGTTCTTCTTCGCTGCTGTGAAACACCTCTTCTACTGAACAAGTGCTCATAGCTCTTAAGGTATGCGTTCTAGCGCCCATGTTTACTAGAGTTTTTTTGCTTCGGATGATCGTTCCTGTCATCTCTGAACATTGAAGATTTGTGCTGGGACACCCTGTGTAATACACCACTTAAATATGTGGAATTCCTTATACTTACGGACGCTGCACAAAACATAAACTAATGTCTCGCTACAACAAAAATAGTAGATGAGTATACAATGCCGGGAACTGCTTACTGCTGTTTCTGGTGCGCATTCCTCCATACGATTCTAAAACCGACCAGGAAACATTTAATAAGAACACTTATACACACACTGTGGGGATGTGGGTGTTATGTCAGTCCGAAAGAACAAGCACCATTTTCATCCTGCAGCCGCTATGATTCAAAACACAAAGGAATTAACGGCATTAGCGGCCAGTGAACATTAATTTATATGAGTGGGGCAAGTTGAAAATTTGTGCCGCACTGGTATTCGAACCCGGGTCACTTGCTTTGTGGAAAAATGCGCTACCCACTACACCATCTGCCATCTGGACACAGTGGTCACCTAACCGCACGGACAACCCCAGGACGTCTCCCGTTAGACCCAAATTCTCAACTTATACCCCACACCACGGGTTTAGTGACCCTACTGATTAGATTTACTCGTGGCATCTCGCCGATTCCCAAGAAAATTCAAGCTTGTCCGAAAGAACAAACACCACATATGTTATTAACGCAACGACGGCCAAGGATCCCTTTAGTGTAGGTGCACTCTTACGGGAATCGGCGAGATGCAGCGACTAATGAGGCTAATGAGCAGGGGCACTACATCAGTAGTGTGTGATAAAAGTCGAGAAATTGGGTCTGACAGCAGGCGTGCTAGGGCAGTCCGTGCGACTGTGCTGATCACTGCGTGCGGATGGCTTAGCGGTCAGCGCATCAGATTAGTAAGCAGGAGACCCGTGTTAGGATCCAGGTCCGGCACAAATTTACATCTTTCCCCATTTATTTAAATCAACGCCCACTCGCAGCCAGTCTGTAATTACCTTGTGCCTTAGTTAGAAATAGTTTTTTATTTTGAAATATTTTTGTAGTTAGAAATATTTTTGTAGCGTTGGTGCGCAATACACTGGGCTATAAAACCGGATTTTTGTCGTTGTGTTTAAATAGAATCGCACACACAAACAAAAGTTTATTGCACATTTATCGGAAGGTAAAATTGCTGCATGATTTGATGTCGCGGAACCGCATTTGTCTCAATTGTGAGTTTTGCCTTGGCCTTCTGCGCGCCACACGACAGATTTAGCTCGACACGTGGCTATTACCTTTTTGCTGCTGAAGACGGAGTAGCGGCCACGCTGCGGTCTTCCTGCGGTATTCCGCGTACTCGCGCAGCAGAACGCTTCGCCCTGAATGCGAGCAGGGCGCGCGGACACGCTGTTATAATTACACGGGGTGCCGCCGCACCAGTAGCGGGTTGTAATTGTGCCGGCGGTGCGAGGGAAGCACAGGCGGTTGGCATTCCTCACAATATGGCCGTACTCACCGAGAATGCGCCGAGAGCATCGAGGGGCTCAGGAGTTGGCCGCTGGGGAACGCGCCTCTCGTACACGGGAGCTTTATCTTAATTAAGGCGACAGCTCCCGCTGTACGTAGTTCAGAGCAGGGGCCCGCTTCTTCTTTACTACTTGCCTTATATGGCCAATGCCCCTGATAACACGAATGTTCGGTCTCCATCTACCACCTCCTATAATGTATGTGACAGCATGCGTACCTAAAATGTTCTAAAACGCCGCGCATAAAAATGGAATTTTTGTGCTGCTCATACTACGGGTTCTGTTGGTGGTAAAACGGGTGTTTTGGATAACCCTTGGGCTGGGACTATTTGTATAACCAACAGAAGGAACGTCTTAGTGTCACTATCCCACACTTGATCAAGCAGATGGAGCAAATCGGTTGGTTCTTGTTGCATTTGATGTGGTCTACTACGGAATTGATGGGACTTACGGAGACACCATTAGTTCATAGGTGGTTCCTCGTAAAACACCAAAAGTAGGCTTTTTTACTGTATTCCCGCCATCACCAGCGGACCAAAACCCAGCCGAGGATTCAAGGACGCTTATGCACGGCAAATGGCTGAAATTTGTACGATATATTCCTAAGATCTCGATAACGAATACCCTTGAAAATTTTCTTGATATATTTATCCATTTCCAAGGCAGAAAGGTTCAAAGTTACCATACCTATGTACCTAAAATCGTGATGAGGCTAAATTTAAACAATAAATAACCGCACAAAACAGCTCAAATTATAATGGTAGTTCTCTATGCCTTTATCTAAAAGAGCCAGAAATCTTTATCCGTTTTCGAGCAACACCCCAAAAACTTGTTTTTTGGATACCAAAACGCTGCCTCAGATTCTTACACGGCTAAGCACAGCAAATGGCTATAATTTTTACAGTGCACTCCTAAAATCCCGAACCATCTTGAAAATTTTCTTCGTATCTTTATCCGTTTATACATAGGTTTCGAGGTTAACCTACTTTCGTATGTAAAATACGCACGTAAACTTTGATGTGAGGCGAAAACGTAGTTTATAAAGTGACGTAGCACGGAGAAATATGCTGTAAAGTGTCTCCGTTATCATTTGGTAATCCCATTTACGAGCACTGAAGCACATGCAAAATGTTTTGGCACGTAAAATCTGGTCTGCAGTGTAAAATTTGTTTTTGGGGAAGGTACAATGATGTACCTGGTACTCCATTTTTCAGTCAGAGTCTTTTAAATAAACGTGAACGTCTTTTGTGCTCCGATAGCAGCATTTTCCCGCAGGTTCTTGTATGGACTAGTTTTTCGTGTAACGCTAATAACTACCGTCGTGTGTCAGGTGTTTTTCATAGAGTTCTTCCCATTCGGCACATACACCCAATGTCCTCGATTATTTCTGAAATATGTTAGAACTTCTCCTGCAGGTTATGTCTTCTACGGCTCCCACAGGTACGATGGAAGTTGTTCCATGATGTCTTAACGCATATCATATCATCCTGGCTCTTCGTATGGCCAATATTTTCCACATAATCTTTCCTTCGACGAATCTCTAGAGAACCTCCTCATTTCTTATCTTGCCAGACCACTTAATTTCCAACATAGTTCCCTGTCTTCTGACTCTTGAATACTTTATTTTAACCATTTTGGTTGGAGAACACCGCAGCTCTTTTCGTAAATTATGCTGTAGGACATACTGCAACCAGCCTCAAGTTTTCTTGAAATGATTTCATTTTACCTGTACTGGTACTATCTTGTGTAAGGGACAACAGCAGCCATAAGTAGCCGTGTCGAATAATAACCGCTTAGCTGCTCTTGTAAATAATTTCTTTAACGACCGATTTCGTAGCCCAGAAGCCACATCGTCAGGTTATATCTGTCAAATTCGAAAAAGCGTTCGCTCCTGTGGTGGTCAAATTGTAGTGAGGAATAGAGTAAATGACTTACATGTCAAATCATGATACTGAACTTGCAAAGCGCACAGGAACGAACATTCCTTGTGTATGAATAAATGAGGCAATTAGCGAGTCGTCAGGTAGACAGAAAACAAGGGTCCACACTTCATCATGAGTGCCTAAAAACTGTTTTAAAAACTAGAACAGCCATCAGGAAATATTCCCCCAACCTAACGGGATATAATGGGCTAGAACACACAGTCAAAATTTAAAAATTAAGAACACCTACCATGAATCGGAAACGGACAACACGAGGACGAACATAACAGGTTAACCACCGAAGGCCAGAATCCATCAACAGTGGCTAAATTTTTTGTAAAAAATCTGAGCTGTAGTGACGAAAACCCGCTTAGTATTAACAATAGTACAAATAGGATAATTGATGGCGATATACTGCGCAGGTATGGACCCGGTTTCCACCACTGACAGAACATTTCTCTCAGTCCATAACTGGGCACTTTCCAGTTTACATCTCCACGCATCGCAGTCTCCTGTATTTACGATGTGTCTGTCTCCTCAGAATATATATTTCTTGATCGTTCTAATACTTCAAAAAAATTAGACATGCTTGAGGAACGGTGGATCCATGCTTTCTTCTTACCTGACGGTTCGCTGATTACGTCTTTTATTCACAGACAAGGATCCTTCGCTGCTGTCCATGTTCTAAGTTTAATAGCATGATTTTACATGTAAGTAATTTGCTCTATTTCTCACTATGGTTGTAACTATAAACTGACCTCAACTGCAGCTAAATAAATTATTTACAAGAGCAGCTAAGTTGTTATTGTTCAGGATGACTGTATTTGCTATTGCTAGCCGAAATTCATTGTAACCCTCTGTTAGCCTTTCTCTTCTTGCGATGGTATTATAATAAACTCGTAACTAAAACTCATTTTGACCGCATATTTATGTCTGTGGTTCATCTCTGAGTGTTAGGGTTTGTGGTCGCACTGGTCGGTTTCTCAATTAAATTTATATTAACTCTTACTGCTAAAAATAATGAGTATAACATGTCTGTTAGGTTGAATAAACAGGTGCAATGGGTAAATGAGATCACTCAACGACGAGTTTAAATTTTGAAAGTATTCACTACCTATTCAACAATCCCACATTTTAAATATTGGACTAGTGAAAACCTAATTGCAGTCATTAATTAGAGTAAAATGTGACTCTAGCCCCCATATAGTGGTTTCAGAATCTATGAATAAATACGAAAATCTGCAAAATTTTTCCGTTTGCAAGTGTCCACAGTCACTTAATTTTCGAAATACCAACTCACAGAAACATTATTAAAAATACTGATCGGCTCTTCACGCGAAAAATCACAAGTGCAATCCACCCATAGATAAATTATTTCTGTCCAGTTCACCCATAGTTAAATTATTTCTAAGCCCATGAAACTACAGTGGCAAAATTACCCAATTCTGTAAAATTTAGTGGCTAAATCATCGCCCAGAGAGACTTAGATCCTTCCTTTTTTTTTTTTTTTTTTTTTTTTTTGTAGCTGTGATCCACTTGTAGAAACTTTCACTATTCCGAAATATAACTTTTTGTTCTTACAGACTGCCTTAAAACTAGAGGTACCACAAGATACAAGTTGAAATGCTGATCAAAAAAAAGTACCATAATAAATTTTTGGTTGAGTAGATCACCCCCGAACTTAATTAAAGTGATTTCAAACCTCACATAATGAGAAAATATTTGGTTTCAGCTAACTTACTTACTAAAGAGTAAGTAAACATACAAGCGTCACATCAGTTCTACAATACATGATCTGTTCTTCCGATTGGTGTTTCCAAACTTACATACTTCAAACAGAATTTTAACAATTGGTGAATGTATGAAGACATCTAATTAACTGATCAGAGTCAGCAGTTAAACATAGAAAACTTATAACCTAAGAAGTGCGGTTACAATCCGCAACACAAGATGCAGTGCTATTCGTGTGGCTGCCTTGTATGATCAGATAAGCATCTTACATTGATCATTCGATTCAGATACCTCTTATCGGTCAAATAAGTGCATGGAGAAACATGTAAATACCTCCCTTGATTGACCTCGACGTGCGTTTTCATATTGAGGTGGATCTTTTCTTTGGCCAAATCAGTACAAACGGTTTTAAAGTTATGGAAGAAAGCCGTTATAGATTCCTACTTCAGACAATAACTAACTGAATACATCACTTCCTTACTTACGGGGGCGTTTATTAAATACCAGAGGGTATTATTTAAATTGGCACCCCCCCACCACCCATCCCTCCCACTCCCATGAGGTTTACCACGTAGTAGGGTAAAAATACGTAAAATGAATTCCTTTTTATTTATTTTAAACATCGATTAAAACTCTTTAATAAAGACGTTTTATTAAAAACACTTTTCTTAAACATGCCAACCCTGAATAGTATTCGGATGTATAGACACACAGAGACAGACGAATAAAAAGGCTCCTCGAAAATAGTATTAACCCTTTTGACGGATAACTAAAATACAGACCTTTTATAGGTGTGTTATACACTGAAGAGTCAAAAAACCTGGTACACCTGCCTAAAATCGTGTAGGACCCCCAGAGTACGCAGAAGTGCCACAAACGACGTGGCATAGATTCGTCTAATGTCTGAAGTAGTGCTGGAGAGAATTGGCAACACGAATCTTGCAAGGCTGTCCAGAAATCCGTAAGAGTATGAGGGGGTGGAGATCTCTTCTGAACAGCACGTTGCAAGGCATCCCAGATATGCTCAATAATGTTCATGTCTGGGGAGTTTGGTGGCCAGCGGAAATGTTTACATTCGGAGGAGTGCTTCTGGAGCCACTCTGTACCAATTCTGGACGTGCAGGATGTCGCATTGCCTTTACTTAATTTACCAATGAAAGACTACATTGTTTTTACCTTCATTTGAACCGTACGCTTACGTAGCTGTTCATTATCTTGATTTATATGATGGCTAAAGGAGTTCTTGTCGATGAGCTTCAGCTTAGCTTTCTTCACAGACGATTAGCTTCTTGAATGATATTTTCATTCTGCAGCGGAATGTGCGCTGATATGAAACTTCCTGGCAGATTAAAACTGCGTGCCGGACCGAGACTCGAACTCCGAGACGAGGTACTGGCAGAATTGAAGCTGCGAGTACGGGTCGTGAGTCGTGCTTGGGTAGCTCAGATGGTAGAGCACTTGCCCGCGAAAGGCAAAGGTCCCGAGTTCGAGCAGTTTTAATCTCCCAGGAAGTTTCAGATTAGCTTCTTCCTCGCACGTGTGTTTCGACTTTTCGGCATGTCGCTCAACATACGCATTGTAAAACTTTTGATACAAATTCCTGTTGAAAACAATAACATTGGCCTTACATGGTTGCAGAATATCACAACTGACTGACCGACCCGCGGTGATTTCGGCCTGCACAGCAGAGAACTCCCAGAATGAAATCTAACACTTGTGCGGCACTTGCTGCAAATCGGGGAATACAGACAGAAGGACAAACAGACACACGTGTAAAGCATTCCGTTAATTTCAGAGATCCGCGCGGGGTAGCCGCGCGGTCTAAGGGGTCTTGACCCGGTCCGGGCGGATGCCCCCGTCGGAGGTTCGAGTCCTCCATCGGGCATGGGTGTGTGTGTTGTCCATAGTGTAAATTAGTTTAAGTTAGATGAAGTAGTGCGTAAGCTTTGGTGACCGATGACCTCAGCAGTTTGGTCGCGTAAGACCTTACCACAAATTTTTAAATTTTCTAATTTCAGAGAGGCCATAAAGAATGATGGGCAGTTTTCCGTGACCAGTGGTTATTGATATGTAGTCAGACAAAGATGGCAGGTGCGCTATGAGTGAGTACCCCACTGGAACAACGCGCTTTGCCAAGGGACTGTTGGCAGAGCACGTCCATATAGAAATTCGTCCCGTATATGGTTAGAACTATTTGTCATGGAGATCTTTTTCAATTGTATACAGGAATTCAGCAAAGGACTAGAAGAAATTCGCAAACAAGGAGCATCCTGTTCGCCGTGGGTATCCAGCGGTGGCACATTGTTTCCACTTCTAAGTGTATTTCGCTACCACTAGGTCATATCGGTGATGGGGGTTGCAGCAATTTCAGGAACCAAATAAACTTGTTACATCCCGAAACGTCACTCGTTAGGTGAGAATACGATGGCACAAGAATAACGACTAGTCGAACGATAGAATAAGAGTTTGTTTACAAGAAAAGTATGTTCAAAAGGAAAATAAATCTGAGTTTGGTACAAGGGGCTCTGATGCCTCTATCCCAGTTTGCGACTTATTTATTGACTCACCCACGTTTATATCAAAAGAAACATCTCACTGAGCTCTCTAACTTGGTACATCGTGCTCTGCTTTGAGTTTAGTGGTTTACGGTCCGCGTGCGCAAACGTGTACAATGCTCGCTGGTCTATGTACATACTGTTAACGAATCGAGACGTCACGTCCGGGCCCTCGCAACTTTGATAGCAGCACGTGCGCCGGTCTCTACATCTGGCTCAGGCCCCACGTCTGCCCGGCTCCCTTCAGACGTCAGTGTGGCCGCGCTGTTGCACGCAAACAAGCGGAACTGCTCAGACCAAACAAGCCACCTCTGATCTCCTTTCTGTCTGTCGTGTCACATCTCATTCATGCTACCGAGTCCATTTTCTCTGGGAACAAAGTTTTCTCTTCCTTCTCGTTACATTATTACATTTGTATCTCCCGTTAGACACTATTAACCGATCAATGCTCTCTCATTTTCTCGCTGTTCATCTTTTGCTTGTGACGTCAGCATCTATGTCATCTTATATGTCACCATGTATGTTGCATATACATCGTGACATGCGTCGGCATGAAGTACTGTTGTTGGCATTAGTTTATTGTCGATCCTCATTGGAATAATCCTATCACTAAACTGTTCACACTATCGACCTTTGCCCTACCTTCCTATTCAGTACATTTAGCATTCTGTCTGCACAACTGTAATACTACAGTACTGCAGTCCTATTCCATGGTTTGTGATTATTTGTGTTCTCAAGATCGATGTCGAACGCGACGAGAGCTGTTTGGGTTTATTTTGTGTACTCAAGTCAGCATCTGATGTAACAAGGTCAGTTACACCTTGTGAAGAAGACAATTTTAAAATTGTCGAAATCCAGGCCACCGGTTCCAATAAACCTTTATTTGCAGCTGACTGTCTGGTTTTTTCAACCTCTCCATATTTTCACTGGTTTCCATTGCCTTCTGCCTTCCCATGCCCTTGAACATTGATGATTGCTCCGTCTTTACGAGCAGTTACCCACCCCCTGGGCAAGGGGACGCCCTGAGAAACTGTCCACACCTGTACCATCTTTGGGTAGGCCGTTGGCGGAATTGGAGTAACTCCCTACACCAGAAGAATCCGGCGGTAACTGCTACACTTCTTTGAAAGGTAACTCCGTACACCAAAAGAATCCGGCGGTATTTGCCGAAGATTTTTATTCAAAATTTAATCCATGGCTGGATTCGAATCTAAGAGTCGAGTTTTCGTTCTTTATGTGCCTTTAATCTCCCCCTTATTCACCATCCTGCCTCTCCCTCCGAAAATGCTTTCTATGGCTAGCTTCTCACACTATATTCTTCAACGCTCTATAGAGCACTGCGGCTGAGTGTGTAAAATAAATTGGAAAAAAATCTTTCCCTAACATAGGTACATTCAGAACTTTCCGCATCTTGTCGATAGTGCACGCCGAGTAAGACTTTGGCCGCTCGATGTGCAGATAAGTGCGAGGCCAGGTGGCAGCCAAGTGTGGCGGCGAGAGCTGGAGACTCGCTGCAGTGACAGCGCAGGAGGTCGACGCTCCTATCGCCCGGCCTCGGCCCGACTTGTCCCTCGGGGCGCGCGGGGCGCAGCCCGCGAGAATACCGAGCAGCGCCAGCCTAACTCAATACCGGCCTCTTCTAGATCAACAGAGGCGCCAAGAGTGCAGAGGCGTGTCGCGGCGCGGTCGCGGCCCTGGGCGGGTGGCAAGGCGCTGGCGGGCCGAGCAGTGCTCGGGTCTCCCAACACGGTCTGCAGCCGTCCTGCCCCTATCAGAAGTACTTCACTGCGTAGCGAGCACACCACCAGGCACCGATCCAGGGCCGTGTTTTGGCGGCGGGGTGGGGGCGTGAGGAAGCGACAGAGTGCAGTTCTCTTCCTGCCCCCTCGTTCTCCCCTCCCCCTCCCCCCCCCCCTTGCCAAAAAAATATAATTTGCTGTCTCAGCCACTTTTAACATACCACAGTTACTTATGATTCAAGTAAATACGTAAATACTATTAATAATCTATAAATACTATTGTAATGGATGTACACTACTGGCCATTAAAATTGCTATACCAAGAAGAAATGCAGATGGTAAACGGGTATTCATTGGACAAATTATACTAGAACTGAAATGTGATTAAATTTTCACGTAATTTGGGTGCATAGGTCCTGAGAAATCAGTACCCAACCACCTCTGGCCGTAATAACGGCCTTGATACGCTTGGGCATTGAGTCAGACAGGACTTGGATGGCGTGTACAGGTGCAGCTGCCCATGCAGCTTCAACACGATACCACAGTTCATCAAGAGTAGTGACTGGCGTATCGTGACGAGCCAGTTGCTCGGCCACCATTGACCAGACGTTTTCAATTGGTGAGAGATCTGGAGAATGTGCTGGCCAGGGCAGCAGTCGAACATTTTCTGTATCCAGAAAGGCCCGTACAGGACCTGCAACATACGGTCGTGCATTATCCTGCTGAAATGTAGGGTTTCGCAGGGATCGAATGAAGGGTAGAGCCACGGGTCGTAACACATCTGAAATGTAACGTCCACTGTTCAAAGTGCCGTCATTGCGAACAAGAGGTCACCGAAACGTGTAAGCAATGGCACCCCATACCATCACGCGGGGTGATACTCCAGTATAGCGATGACGAATACACGCTTCCAGTGTGCGTTCACCGCGATGTCGCCAAACACGGATGCGACCATCATGATGCTGTAAACAGAACCGGGATTCATCCGAAAAAATGACGTTTTGCCACTCATGCACTCAGGTTCATCGTTGAGTACACCATCGCAGGCGCTCCTGTCTGTGATGCAGCGTCAAGGGTAACCGCAGCCATGGTCTCCGAGCTGATAGTCCATGCTGCTGCAAACGTCGTCGAACTGTTCGTGCAGATGGTTACTGTCTTGCAAGCGTCCCCATTTGTTGACTCAGGGATCGAGACGTGGCTGCGCAATCCGTTACAGCGATGTGGATAAGATGCCTGTCATCTCGACTGCTAGTGATACGAGGCCGTTGGGATCCAGCACGGGGTTCCATATTACCCTCCTGAATCCACCGATTCCATATTCTGCTAATACTCATTGGATCTCGACCAACGCGAGCAGCACTGTCGCGATACGATAAACGGTAATGGCGATAAGCTACAATCCGACCTTTATAAAAGTCGGAAACGTGATGGTACGCATTTCTCCTCCTTACACGAGGCATCACAACAACGTTTCACCAGGCAACACCGGTCAACTGCTGTTTGTGCATGAGAAATCGATTGGAAACTTTCCTCATGTCAGCACGTTGTAGGTGTCGCCACCGGCGGCAATCTTGTGTGAATGCTCTGAAAAGCTAATCATTTGCATATCACAGCATGTTCTTCCTGTAGGTCACATTTCGCGTCTGTAGCACGTCATCTTCGTGGTGTAGTAATTTTAATGGCCAGTAGTGTATTATTATAATGGATGTATGTAAGTGTGTTCCTGTGTGTGTCTTTCCACATCTGCTCCCAAACCACTCGACCGATTTAAACCAAACTCAGTAGGAATATACTGCCAGCCGACAATCGCTATGGGGGTAAGAACTATCTAGCTGTCAAAGGGGTGGGGGTGAAAAGAAGCATAGTCCGCTACGCGTGAATTCTCAGATTTATCCATCCAATATTTGTGAATGACAGCGCTTAGCTACTTGCAATAAACTTTATACATAATTTTAAACTCACATTAAATTTTTTCTCTTTAATAACCTCTGCAAAATGATAAAGAAATAATGTTTATGGCTTACTACTTTTCCGCTGTTTATGCAGTACAAGTGCCGCAAGAGGCATGACGTTGTAATTTATTACTCCTTTACTAACAACTGTATTCGCGCCACATTTTACAGTCATTATGCACATATATCACTGAATATAAGTGGAAAATTATATAATTGTACGACACATAGTTCAGGAGATATGACGTAACAAACGTTAACCACAAGGTCAGACGCTGTGTGGTATGGCCGTGGACGCATAGCTATAAAAAAAAAACACCTCAGGAAGACGGGTTTCTCCGCTAACAGTAACAAAAATAACAATAACACGTATAAAATGGTTCAAATCGCTCTAATCACTATGGGACATAACATCTGAGGTCATCAAGCGCGCCGGCCGGTATGGCCGAGCGGTTCAAGGCGCTTCAGTCCGCAACCGCGCTGCTGCTACGGTCACAGGTTCGAATCCTGCTTCGAACATGGATGCGTGTGCTGTCCTTAGGTTAGTTAGGTTTAAGTAGTTGTAAGTTCTAGGGGACTGATGACCTAAAAAGTTAAGTCTCATAGTGCACAGAGCCATTTGAACTATTTTTTTTTATCAGGCGCCTAGACTTAGAACTACTTATACCTAACTAACCTGAGGACATCATACACATCCATGCCCGAGGCAGGATTCGAACCTGTGTCCGTAGCAGCAGCGCGGTTCCAGACTGAAGCGCCTTGAACCGCTCGGCCACAGTGGCCCGCAACACGTATAAAATGTTTAATATAATAGTAAATAATAATAATAATAATAATAATAATAATTACAGCCTCATAAGGGATACGAAGTTCCTTGGTATCTCTCAGATTCTTTTCAGATCAAAGCAAGATACCAACAAGGTGATGCGTCGTCTTCAGTGCTTTTAGACTGTATTCTTAAAGTAGCCATTAGGACCTTGGGAAGGAGACTGATGCAAATCGAATACAGCCCAATGAGAACTGCCCAGATTTCGAGAATGATATAGCCATTATCAAACGTCGTCGAAGAAAACCGCCGGAAGATACTGGCCTGCAGATATGACTTGAAAAAACAGAAATAATGACTGAATGGCTCAAATGGTTCAAATGGCTCTGAGCACTATGGGACTCAACTGCTGTGGTCATAAGTCCCCTAGAACTTAGAACTACTTAAACCTAACTAACCTAAGGACATCACACACATCCATGCCCGAGGCAGGATTCGAACCTGCGACCGCAGCGGTCGTGCGGTTCCAGACTGTAGCGCCTTTAACCGCTCGGCCACTCCGGCCGGCAAATAATGACTGAAATTGACATCAAAGACTCCCCCACCCCTTCCCTCCCTAAATTCCCCCAAAAATTCCGGACGAAAATGGAGACTTTGACAAATTAGATAAATACAAGTAAGTGGGTGAGATCATTATGAGAAATGGACTGACCACAGAAGCACTTAAGTGACGAATGCATAAACTTGAAATAGCTTACCAAACGACGTACACGATCTACGACGGCGCGGTGAAATGCCTCCAAATTTTTTATGTTATAACTAGTAAGGCTTTCTAAAAAAAGAAAAAGAAACGTCATTAACATTCTACATCTTTATTCTTCATGTCTACATATTTATTTCTCAACATAGTCACCCTGGTGACGAAAATATTTCTCCTAACGAAAGACCACTTTTTTCATTCCGTCGTGTTCTACTTTGTTGATGCATTCACAACTGTATCCCTGCTTGCATCGCTTTATCGCTATCAAAGTCAAGTCCTCGAAGGCGTTTTTTAACTTTTCGAAACAGATGACGTTCATATGGAGCATGATCGATGATAGTGAACCCAAGGCGTCGGACTAATGCACACGCCGCAGTGCTCTTGTGTGGTCTGGCATTGTCATGTTGAAGTATAGGGTGCTCCACGTGTGGACGAACTGTACGAATTCGATCACAGCACGCTACGTCTCGCGCAGCGACGTGCGTGGTTCAAAGAGCACTAGGATGAGTATTCACACTCCACTGGCCACCAATCTCCCCAATTGAGAATCTATAGAACCACCGAGACTGGGCTGTTCGCGCCATGGATCGTCAACCGAGATCCTACTGACTTCCAGAATATCATTGACTCTCTTCAAGCACATCTCTCAGCAGTTAGTGCTGGAAAAGTGGTTATTTAGGCTGTTGACAGGTGGTCACATTAACTGACTGGACAGTGTGTAGCTTACACGATATAAAATCGAGGTGTGCACTCACCGTCATCAGCACTGTCAGACAAAAGCTGTTTATTTCAGTCGTTTGCGCATACGCTTGGAAGAAGTCAGTGTTGCTTAGTGGATGGCCCTTCCTCTTTTGCCTTGCTCTCTGTGGTTTTCCGGTACCACCTGTGGACTCACGAGCGGTGTCGGATTTGTTACTGGCAGCGGGTGTGCCCAGCCTGTGAATGACCGCCTCATCTGGCTCTCTGCAGCTGGTAAGTCCTCAAGCGATTGCGTGTAGGCTGACTCTCAAGTGACCACCTGAAAAGAGCTGCATTCGAACCTAACTTCTAATTTTCTAGATTTCCTTGCTATTATTCCGCCATTTAATGCTCGTTAGAGAAAACACTTGAAAACTATATTTTATTATTTATTCCTTACTAAGACTAATAATAGTTTTACCATTTAAGAAAATATATTTGTTCTTTATAAACCAAATTACTCAGCCAGAAACGTAAAGACTGAAATTAAATTTATAATATTCTTATCACTCTTATCCCTAGGGACATTGACACACTTAAAAATACTCTTGTAAATGCTTTTAGTGAAATGTGAGTTTTGGGGTGGGAGAAGAGGGTGGTCATAACCCCCTATGAACACCTCACCACTCTCGGATCTACACCTGCACGCCACTGTCTTTTCGACGAGGTACGTGTCGAAAAGAATTGTGAGGGATGGGATAGACCCGCCGTGGTTCAACAAACTTTTTAGAAAACTGCTACGAAACCCGAAACCAAACAGAGCTTCAGTGTAAATTTAACCGTATTCAAATCCGCAAAGACAAACAAACTAAATGAAGTCAAAACCAGCCTAAGAAGAGTCTCGCATAAAGCGCTCAACGAATTCGAAAGTAAAATTCTATCTACCAAAGTTATTTGTCCAGACACTGTGTAACCGCAATGACACTGAAGAGCAGGTAGACTCAAAAAACCTGAAATATCAAACATCTTTCTCCGAAACTGTTTCGCCGAGCAAGATTGCACTGTAGTGCCTACTTTAAATCGACACACGAACGACAATACGGGTACAATCGAAATAACTGACCAAGGGATAGAAAAGCAGCTGAAGTCGCTCAACAGAAGGAAAGGCACTGGACCTAATGGGATACCGGTACGATTCTCCATGATGTATGCGAAAGATTTTGCCCCTCTCCTAGCAGTAGACTACTGAAGGTCTTTGGAAGAGCGAAAAGTTCCCGACGGTTGGAAGAAAGAACACAGCATTACTGTTTTGAAGAAGGGTCGTCGAACAGACTTAAAAAATTATCTGACGTCTGTCAGTTATATATTTTTGAACGTTTTATGCTCCTGTGTTCCGGCCGCGGAGGTCTAGCGGTTCTAGGCGCGCAGTCCGTAACCGCGCGACTGCTACGGTCGCAGGTTCGAATTCTGCCTCGGGCATGGGTGTGTGTGATGTCCTTAGGTTAGTTAGGTTTAAGTAGTTCTAAGTTCTAGGGGACTGATGACCACAGATGTTAAGTCCCATAGTGCTCAGAGCCATTTGAACCTTCTCTCTCTCTCTCTCTCTCTCTCTCTCTCTCTCTTTTTTTTTTTTTTTTTTTTTTTTTTTTTTTTTTTTTTTTTTTTTTTTTTTTTTTTTCCTCCTGTGTTACGACGTTCCTGGAGGCCTAAAATTTCCTCTGTGGGAAACAACAAGGGTTCCAGAACCTAAGATGGTGTGAGACCCAGTTCCCTCAGTTCGTCCATGAGACATAGAAGCCGTCAACTGAAAAGGTTACTGCAGATCAGTGAAACTTCACATTTGTAGCCCGTCGGAATTAACCCACCTGATTAGTTTTGCATTTCCTGTGGCTTCCAGAAATGGATAAAATCCTCGACTCATCTTGAAAGAAATTCTTGAGAACAATTATAGCAGACAGTACGAGCCTAAGTATTATAGTGAAACATATTCCTTGTTTCGCAAGAACCGAACTGTACTGTAGGATATACAGTACGCAAAAGAGCAACAGCATCGTTGACGGAGGCAGTGCCTGCGAGGTCAGCAAGTTGCACGTTGGTCATCGGCCGCTGACCTCAGGTGACCCCGTGGCCAAACTGCAAGCCGCCCCTCCGCCTCCCACCGGCCCCAGCCTTCAGCAAGCAGCCTCGTGGGACGTGTTAGCATTCGCCATCAGCACCTGACACCGCTCTCTCGTTTGTTTTCCTTTGTACGACAGCCACGTTGTCCGTCAGATACGTGTCGAGCATGGGTCGTCGCACTCTCGTCGCTGTCATAAAACGGCTGCGCCCGTCAGCTGCAGGCTCCGTGGCGACTGCCACCAACGGACAGTTGAAAAGTCACAATGAAAGGGGGTCGGTAGACGGAAAAACCAGAGCAGGCGAATTCTAAGCTGAACAGCACGGTACTTTCACAGAAGAGGTTTTATTGGCGACTTTACATTTTCGTTTCCAGATATGGGCTGAGAAGTAGCTCAGAATATTGAGTGCTGAAAGTGAATCGCAAGAGAAGGTTTCAAAAATTTTCCGATGGTCAAAGTGACTTACATTATTTTTTGCACGTGCCAGGAATCCAACATTCGCTCTCTCGAGTATCAGACTGAGGCTTACCCAACAGTGACTAGCATATACACAAACGCTAACCCTCACTAACACTTGTTTTTTAAATTTTTGGGGCATCCATTTTTGTCATTTGTGCCTAACCGCAGCACGCAGTGACTTTAACGGTGTGTAACTTTTTCCCTCAACAAAATTTCCCCTCTTCTAGTCGCTCATCACCAAATACATCAGAAAGCATCGTCGAAAACTACGAAAGAAGAGGTTTTATGAACTTCTGTTCCTTCAACCATTCTAATATCTATTTACTTCATAACACAACTCATCATCTCCTTCCGTACAAATGGTTCAAATGGCTCTGAGCACTATGGGACTTAACTGTTGAGGTCATCAGTCCCCTAGAACTTACAACTACTTAAACCTAACTAACCTAAGGACAACACACACATCCATGCCCGAGGCAGGATTCGAACCTGCGACCGTAGCGGTCGCGCGGTTCCAGACTGTAGCGTCTAGAACCGCTCGCCCACTCCGGCAGGCCCTTCCGTGCAGATGCATATCATATGTCATCAGTTTCCTTTTTTTTCATGTCACTTCTTCTCCTTCCATTCTGTGTTAAGACCTGAGAGTAAAAATTCAAAAACTGCCTTATTCTTTATAGGCAAGTATTTGAACCACTGTCGTTCATTTGTTAAAAAGATATGCCGTTTGTTAACCTAATATTTACATCTGCATTCTGCGTCCATTATCTGTGAGTTTTCTTCTTATGTATACAGACCATTTTTATGCTACATGCCTATTATTCGTAAGCCAGGTAATCCTTTACTTCTACTTAATTTTTTTACTGTCTGAAAGCCTATCAGGAGTCTGTAATTCCTTACTTTCTTCTGCATAGTTTTTACGTCTCCCTCGTGGAACTTTACTCCCGTTCTCACTTTTCCATTCTATCAGTGGATGGTCCCCAGTAGATTCATTAGCAGGAATAGAAAGGGGCAGAGAAAGTACATTACGAAAAAAAATACCTATCAGTATAATACAAGCTGCAGACAAAATGCTGCGTGATATTGTAGATAGTCCATAGGGCAGAAGGAATGTTATATCTAACTTGTTTTTAAGTTTCTTCAGTTTCTTATTTTTCATCAATTTTATTATTTTCATTTCATCCTTCTACATATCTGTACCTTACCAGTTAGCTACTTAGTACCAACGGATTACTGAAAGAGGAAATTTTGTGGAAGCGTTAACAGTTACTGATGATTGAAATTTGCTGGCAGTCGGAGTTTGATTCTTGAATTATTTCTACGTACTGCGTATCGCCTTTTTCGCGTGAACACTCGCGCAATACCCACAACTTAAGGTATTCTGTAAATATTAAGAACTGTATTATACAATGCACAGTTGTAACGGTATATTTTATTAAAGATGCTCGAGTTCGGTCTAGGATCAGACCATCATCGGGTCTAAAAACCATCCAGGTATGCATTTGCGTAATTAGAGTAACAGTTACCAGATGTACATCGTTCCTTCATTGATTTTAGCTGTAAATACGAAAGTTATGGAAAATAATTCCAGCCCTAGGAAGTATATATCTTCCTTGTGTGATGTCCAACATTAAATCGTTGGACTGCTGCCAGCAGTAACAGTCTTCCTCAAATGTTGTTAATTTCATAATCGTATTTTATTATGTCCATATGCTCTCTCTCTTTCTCTCTCTCTCTCTCTCTCTCTCTCTCTCTCTCTCTCTCTCTACACACACACATGTACACATACTACTCCGTAAGCCACGATACGGTGCATGGCAGAGGACGCCTACTAATAATTCCCTTTCCAGTTCCACACGCAAATAGAGCGAGATAAAAACATCTATGCGCCTCCTTACAACCTCGAATTTCCCTTGTGTTCGCTGTCCTTTCAGGAAATATACTTTGGCGGTAGCAGAATAATACAGCAGCCAGTCGAAAGTGCTGGTTCTCTAAATTTTCTGAATACTGTTCCGGAAATGAACGTATCTATCATTCAGGTATTCCTATTTGAGCCACAAAGCATCTCCGTTATATCCGGATGTTGATCGACTCATGGGCAACAAATCTAGCAGCACACCTGTGAACTACTTCGATGTCTTCCTTTAATCCGACCTGGCGCGGATCTCAAACACTCGAGCAGTACTCAAAAATGTGTCGTCCCGGTCTCCTTTATAGATGAGCTACATTTCCCTAGAATTCTCCCAATAAACTGAAGTCGACCATTCGCTTCCACTACCGCCACCCTTACGTGCTCGTTCAATTTCCTATCGCTTTGTAACGTTACGCCGAGACATCATCCGCATTAACTTAAATTCTTCTACATTTATATCGAGCTGCCGTTCATTACATCAGATAGATATTGTGTCTTAGTCACCCCGTATCTTCCTGGAATCATCGACAACACTTTCCAGATCACTGCAGCGTCTTCACCAATCAGTCGCAGATTGATGCTCGTCCTACCTATTAGATCATTTATCTACATAGAGAACAAAAACGGTCCTACCACACTTTGCAGGGACACCCCTGACGGTAGCCTTATCTCTGATCAAGACTCGAGCCACTACTATATCTGGTAGTTATTCTGTATGGTAAAACATTCGGCAACATTCTGCAGTGGGGCACTTTGTCAAACGCCTCTCTCTCTCTCTCTCTCTCTCTCTCTCTCTCTCTCTCTCTCTCTGTGTGTGTGTGTGTGTGTGTGTGTGTGCGTGCGTGTGAGGTGTGTGAGCAAGAATTTTAATTTTCAAATAATAAGTTAGTTACATGTAAGATCAATACTTTTCTGTGGATTGTGTCTTAAATACTGAACAATTGGTATATGGGACATTTAACAGTGGACAGTCAGGAGTTAGTTGTGACGCGAGCACATGCCCTTTGTGGGTCAGCGCTGCCGTCGACGCACGGCGGTCTGGCTGTCAGCGATCGACTGCTGTTATCGGCTGGTATTAATCGATACTTAATAGCGCAGACTGTTGTGGACAGGAACTCAATCTCACCCCACTCTCCTCTACCCTTCGATCTCTTCAGTTGCGGCCTTGCGCTGTCCAGCTACTTGCTCTGATTCATCTTCAAACTTGAAACAGTTTTGTGGTGGATGTCTATCTTTTTTCTTTTGCCCACCTGTCCCTTGTAAGGTTATTTCTCGTGTTGCTCGTACTCTATAGGCATCCACCTCTCTCCTCTCCTACCACTACGCCGGTAGCCCCTGCTGTTCCCCTTAACGCAGACTCACTCCCGCCGAATAATTGAGTTCCGCCCGACCAGAAGTTTATTTTCTGGCGCGGAGGTAGTTTTCCGCAGCGAAATGTAATTGTCTCCTCGGCGGTTAAGGGAAGGCCGGGAAGGAAGGTGCGTAACTGGACTGGAAAGATGAAAGAGGCACACTTTTTCAGACGTACATGGTTACGTGTATGACAAAAGAGCGAAGAGCTTCTCCTGGAACACAAATGCGTGAGTACTGAAATACTACGTGCTCGCATCCTCATGTATTCAAACGTATTTCGTTTCAAGGACTTTGAAGAGTTGGGTGTTTATGTTGGCTGCCAAGACACTGTCTCTGACACCCAACCGTAGGTAACGGAGCTGTAATTCCGTAGCGCCACTTTTACAAATACAAGTTGGTTGTAATCAAACTTTCGCCCCTATGAAAAACCGGTGATCATAGGACAACGAAATTTTGTGGAAACATTTGTATGGAAATGCTGAAGAGAATAACGAATAAACTGTTGAAAGAAACACATTTTAATTTTCACATAAGATGGTTCAAATCTGGTGATCTTGGATCTTGGCAGTTAGCTATTTTGGAACGATCGGCCAATGATTCTGTTTTCTCCAGAAGCGTTACAGAGTAATCGAGTGACCTCACGAACAATGTGAGGTGGAGCGCCATCGTGCCCCAAAACAGTTGAGTCCAAAGCACTAGAGCAGGGATCACATGTTAGCGAAGTAGATCACAGTAACGTGTGCCGTTCATGCTGCATGTCCATGGTTTTTGGAGTCCAAGTTCACCAAACAAAAATAGACTAATCGTCAGCTGTGCCATGAAGCCTCATCACACATTGATGTGTTAACTATGCAGGGGGACTTCATGAACATCCATTGGCGTGACAATCCTCAAACGCGACAGTTGTGAGGGTCCACTGCCCCAGTGAGCGTAAAGTGTGCTACGTCACTCCACAAAATGTTCGATGGCCACACGTCGTCAACGTCAACCCTTGTAAAGTCTTTCGGACATCCGAAAGAACAGATACCATCTTCATACAGATAAGGCTTACCGTCCAATGATCTTCTTCGGTGCAGATACTCTCACATTGCTCAAACTCTTACGGGAATCGGTAGATTGACTGAGTATAGTGGGCAGGGGCACTACTAAAGTAGTGTGTGAAGTTGGAAGTGTGGGTTTCACGGCGAGCGTGACAGAGGTAAGTCCCTGCAGTCGCACTATCCTCTGTGTCCTCGATGGCTCAGTCGGATAGAGTCCGCAACTCGTGGTCGTGGTGTAGCGTTCTTGCTTCCCGCGCACGGGTTCCCGGGTTCGATTCCCGGCGGGGCCAGGGATTTTCTCTGCCTCGTATGACTGGGTGTTGTGTGATGTTTTTTAGAATAGTTAGAATTAAGTAGTTCTAAGTTCTAGGGGACTGATGACCATAGATGTTAAGTCCCATAGTGCTCAGAGCCATTTGAACCATTTTTTTCGGATAGAGAGTCTGCCATGTAAGCAGGAGATCCCGGATTCGAGTCCCGGTCCTGGCACACATTTTCAGCTGTTACCGTTGACATTTATCAACACCTGTAAGCAGCTAATGGTCTGGATTTCATTGTAATTTCATCTTGTAAAGTCTACTCGAATGGTTGCGATACGTGGCAAAAGTTGACGAGTAATGTGAAGTTCGTGTGAATACCATTATTGTTCGCAGCACTTTTCGAAAGGTGGACAATGGAATGTTCAGTTGTCGTGACAGCTCGTGCACTACTTGAAGATCGCACATTGAGACCAGCATTCTCAGCTGTGCCGATAGTAACGTCAACAAATTTTGGCACAACTGGCCGTCGACCCTTCGCAGGAGTAAACCGAATCGTTGGCAGATCGTTCCAAACTGCCTAACAGGCAAGAGCACCATATATGAATCATCTCATGTGGAAATAAAAAAGTGTTCCTTTCATTGGTTTACTCGTTATATCTCTTCCGGATGTCCTTCCAAATGCTTCCACAAAGTTTCATTGTCCTACGACCAATTGTTTTTCATAGGGGCGCTCCCAACAAGCAAAAGTTTAATAATAAGCATCCTGTATTTTATTGCACCTGCGCTTAACTTTTTTACTACACGCAGCTGTTAAACTCAAACGAGTTAATTGTGCACTTTTTGAATGCTTGTACGGGATAATTTCTACATTCCTAGCACATTAAACAGAGTAGCAGACCAGGGTTAGAAACCGCAGGCATCACAGCTTTACTTCCGCCAGAATGGACTGTTATCTCGGTCACGAGAAAGGTACGTAACTATTTTGCAGAATTGTAAATGGTTAACTCTTGGATGACACGATTCGGACAGGACAGAGAAGAACTAAAAATTACTCAGGGGGATATTCATTACGAGAACCCTTAAAGAAAGGTTACAAAATTTTGTAAGTTTCCTGGAGAGGCGCAAAAAGAGAAATGATGCGACGTGGAATGTAGATGGAAGAGATCAACACCCTGAAAGAAAGAACTGCGTGCGCGAGAACGGCCAGTACATAGTCTTAAGTTTCCAATTAGGGCACACTTCTCTGCAGAGTGAAAATTCATTTGACATTCATTTGCACAATCTCTCTTTCCTTTTCCGCCACACTTCCTGCAGTTTTTTGCACAACTTTGTAACTTTTCGGCATGTGGTACATGTATTTCGATATGCTGTTGTGTGATTTTGAGTTCTTCCACGTCATGTCCAATTTCTTTGATCACTGAGTCAGCAATTTTTCAATTTTGCAAACTAATTACATTATTTTCTTGTGACTCTATTTCCGTCTATTCTTTGAATGCGATAAAAAAGCAGTCCCTCTTTCTCTGAGTATAACTGTAACTTTCTTCCAATACGTGCGTAAAGGTCAACGTTATTACATCTTTCTGATTTACTGTTTATTTACTTCAATTTTTAATTATTTATTTATTTATCTTAGTATCCATCTTGAAATTACATTCTTATAAAGAAATGCTGACACTAAATGGTAACAGGCAACAACATAGCTGTAAATCGAATGACATATACAATCGGATATGCGAGTCTCCAATTAATTGGGCAACGCGTTTGACGGTTATGCGGAGCACCCGGGTTCAGTTCCCGGTCTGCCAGGGATTTTGTCCTTGGTGGGAGGACAAGAATGAGGGGCATTCAGCCTCGTGACGACAACTGAGGAGTTATTTCAATGATAAACGGCGGCTTCAAGGTATGGAGAACTGACAACAGATGGGAACCATTTGTACTGACCCCATGCCTCTCAATACCGTATCCGAATGAGAGAACCGTAACAAAAAGACAGATCACGGCATGTGACATAATTCGTACTTTTTCACTAATCCGAGGAAGATGAGTACGTATTCCATCACAGTATTAGCAAAATACACAACAATTGTTGCCTTAATGTTTATTTGACACTACAATAGTGAAGCCGTAGTCACAGTACATAAAATTTTTCTCTAGAAAGAGGGGTTACATTACCAGTTTCAACGAACTACGTCGTATTTTCAAATATAAAACATTAGGTGGAGAATGTATAACGTTGTTTTACATTTGAAAATGACGACGTAGTTCGTTGAAACCGGCATGGTAACGCCCTTTTTTTTAAATAAAAATTTTATGTACTGTGACTCTGGCTTCACTATTGTAGTGTCACATAAACATTTAAGTTACATATGGTCACACTACCTACGACGATTGTGTCGGAATAGCCTATAAACCGGTTGCTTGATTGTCGCGAAAATAAACTTTCTATCAGGAAAGAATTTTATGAGTATACTTCATCTTCACCTTTGTGTTGGGTTTTTCTCGCTGTCAGTAATTATTTTGTAGCTAACACGAACTGTCGAATTTAGAAAATTAAATGTAGTTTATAGGTGAGATTTTGCCTCAGACTGACATTAAATGATCTTAAATTTAATTTTAATCTAGTCTTCAAGAAACTTTAATACCTCCTCAATGATACTTTACTACCTTCTACGCCAGCACAACACTTTCTTGCGTTGTACCTTGTATGAGATTAAATGTTTAACGAGTTACGTTTAAAGATATATCAAAACAATGTAATGTATGGTCTGTTTAACATAACAGTATCTGGTTTGTTTTAGTAAATGTTATTCACCCTGTGCACTGAGGTGACAAAAGTCATGAGATTCCTCCCAATATAGTGTCGGACCTCCTTTTCTCCAGTGCAGTCCAACACCTGTAAGCGGTACGGACCCAAAAAGTCTTTCGAAGTCCCCTGCAGAAATATTGAGCCAAGCTGCCTCCATAGCCGTCCATAATTGCGAAAGTGTTGCCGGTGCAGGATTTTATGCTCGAACTGGCCTCTCGATTATCTTCCATAAATTTTAGATGGGATTCATGTCGGGCGATCTGGGTGGCCAAACCATTCATTAGAATTTTCCAGAACGTTCTTCAAACCAATCGCGAACAAGTGTGGGCCCGGTGACAAGGCGCATTGTCATTCATAAAAATTCCATCGTTGTTTGCGAACACGAAGTCCATGAATTGTTGCAAACGGTCTCAAAGTAGTGCCTTGTTACCCGCCCGGCTAGCTGGGCGGGAAGCCGTGCCGGTCCCCGGCAAGAATCCGCCCGGCGGATTCGTGTCGAGGTCTGGTGTGCCGGCCAACCTGTGGATGGTTTTTAAGGCGGTTTTCCTCTACCGAATGTGGGCTGGTTCCCCTTATTTCGCCTCTGTTACACTGTGTCAGCAATTGCTGCGCAAACACCGTTTCCACGTACGCATACCCTACAATTATTCTACCACGCAAACATTTGGGTTTACACTCGTCTGATATGAGACGTTCGCGGGTGGTGGAAGGGGGGGGGGGGGGGTTAACCTAGGGTTCTGTTTCGGGTGGTGGTAGGGTGGGTGTTGACTGCTGTGGTCTGTTGTAGGGTTGTGAACCACTGAGGACTACAGTGGGACAAAGCCTCTCCGTCGTTTCTTGGTCCCCAGTCTAATACACACATACGCTTACATACATTAACTTGTTAGCAACTTGGGTCCATGGCTTCGTAGGATCTGTGCCACACTCAGACCCTACCATCAGCTCTTACCAACTGAAATCGAGACTCATCCGACCAGGCCACGGTTTTCCAGTCGTCTACAACCGACATGGTCACGAGCCCAGGAGAGGCGCTGCAGGCGATGTCATGCTATTAGCAAAGGTATTCCCGTCGATCGTTTGCTGCTATAGTCCATAAACGCCATAATTCGCCGCACTGTCGTAACGCCGCACGTCTATCGTACGGTCCACATTGATTTCTGCGGTTATTTCACGCAGAGTTGCTTCACTGTTATCACTGAAAACTCCATGCAAACGCGCTGCTCTCGGTCGTTAAGTGAAGGCCGTCGGCCACTGCTTCTTCCCTGGTGAGAGGTAATGCCTGAAATATGTTATTGTTCGCGCACTCTTGACACCACGAATTTCGTACAATTGAATTTCCTAACGATTTCGGAAATGGAATCTCCCTTGAGTAGCTTCAGCTGCCATTCCGCGTTCAGAGTCTCTTAATTCCCGTCGTGCGAACGTCATCATGTCGGAGACCTTTTCACATGAATCATCTGCGTGCAAATGACAGCTGTGCCAATGCGCTGCCCTCTTATACCTTGTGTACGCGATATTACCATCACTTGCACATGTGCATTCGCTATTCCATACTTTAATGCGGCAAGATATATCTCAAGATGAAGCGAGAAGCCTCAAAATCAACATTGTTAAAATTGATGATCATTCAGGCAAATTCATTCTTACTGCCAATTTATCGTCCGACTGCGTCACTGTGGTTCCGTCAACAATGAAAAAAATTTGATGTAGTTATTTGGATTCTTCGGTATCCACAGATATCATTTCGGGGCCTTTTTAAGTACCGTAGGTACATCTTTACGGACAACAAAGTATCAACCTCAATTTCCGATTACTGACGGCAAGTAATGAGCAACTGTGTTGTCGATGGAGCCGCTGAAGAAGGCTTTATATATACAGGGTGAGTCACCTAACATTACCGCTGGGTATATTTCGTAAACCACATCAAATACTGACGAATCGATTCCACAGACCGAACGTGAGGAGAGGGGCTAGTGTAATTGGTTAATACAAACCATAAAAAATGCACAGAAGTATGTTTTTTAACACAAACCTACGTTTTTTTAAATGGAACCCCGTTAGTTTTGTTAGCACATCTGAACATATAAACAAATACGTAATCAGTGCCGTTTGTTCCATTGTAAAATGTTAATTACATCCGGAGATATTGTAACCTAAAGTTGACGCTTGAGTACCACTCCTCCGCTGTTCGATCGTGTGTATCGGAGAGGGATCCAAAGGGAACAGTGATGGACCTTAGGTACAAAAGAGACTGGGACAGCACATTACATCCACATGCTCACACCTTTTCATTGGTCTTCTTCACCGACGCACATGTACATTACTATGACGGGTGAGGTACAAGTACACACGTGGTTTCCGTTTTCAATTACGGAGTGGAATAGAGTGTGTCCCGACATGTCAGGCCAATAGAAGTTCAATGTGGTGGCCATCATTTGCTGCACACAATTGCAATCTTGGCGTAACGAATGTCGTACACGTCGCAGTACATCTGGTGTAATGTCGCCGGAGGCTGCCACAATACGTTGTTTCATATCCTCTGAGGCTTTAGGCACATCACGGTACACATTCTCCTTTAACGTACCCCACAGAAAGAAGTCCAGAGGTGTAAGATCAGGAGAACGGGCTGGCCAGTTTATGCGTCCTCCACGTCCTATGAAACGCCCGTCGAACATCCTGTCAAGGGTCAGCCTAGTATTAATGAGGAATGTGCAGGAGTACCATCATGCTGATACCACATACGTCGACGCGTTTCCAGTGGGACATTTTCGAGCAACGTTGGCAGATCGTTCTGTAGAAACGCGATGTATGTTGCAGCTGTTTGGGCCCCTGCAATGAAGTGAGGACCAATGAGGTGGTCGCCAATGATCCGCACCATGCATTTACAGTCCACGGTCGCTGTCGCTCTACCTGTCTGAGCCAGCGAGGATTGTCCACGGACCAGTAATGCATGTTCCGTAGATTCACTGCCCCGTGGTTTGTGAAACTCGCTTCATCGGTAAACAGGTAGAACTGCAACGCATTCTCTGTTAATGCCCATTGACAGAATTGCACTCGATGATTAAACATGAAACGGGTGAAAGCGGCGACGATGCAGTATGCGCATGACACTACTTTGACTCAGTCCACCGGCTCTCGCAATGTCCCGTGTACTCATGTGTGGGTTCATGGCAACAGCAGCTAACACACCAACTGCACCCGTTTCTCCTGTGACGGGCCTGTTACGGACCCGTTTGCGTGCTACGACCATACCTGTTGCATACAGTTGGCGGTAGATGTTTTGCAATGTGCGGCACGTTGGATGCTCTCTGTCCGGGTACCGTTCTGCATACAGCCTGCAGGCTTCAGCTGCATTTCGTCGACACTCGCCATAGATGAGTATCATCTCCGCCTTTTCAGAGTTCGAATACACCATGGCCACAGTTCCTACAACACTACACTATTACAGACGTCTGGTAACACGGTGTACTACAGTTGGTCTGCGTGCGGAGACGAATGCAGAATAACAATAGCAGCAAGCGCTACATGCGGACACTGCGACAGCTAGACCAAACCACAACAGTGCACTACAGCCACACTCATAATCACGGTCGTCATCGTAAACATGTCCGTGCAGATGCTGCTCGCCGACCGTGGCCCGTGTTTGTTACAACACGAACTGAACGTCGGAGGTTTCAAGCGTCAACTTTAGGTTACAATATCTCCGGATGTAATTAACATTTCACAATGCAACAAACGGCACTGATTACGTATTTGCTTATATGTTCAGATGTGCTAACAAAACTAACGTGGTTCCATTTTAAAAAACGTAGGTTTGTGTTAAAAAATATACTTCCGTGCATTTTTGTATGGTTTGTATTAAACAGATAACTAGCCCCTCTCCTCACGTTCGGTCTGTGGAATCGGTTCGTCAGTATTTGATGTGGTTTACGAAATATATCCAGCGGTAACGTTAGGTGACTCACCCTGTATTTTTATCCCAGTTACGGGCCACGATTTCTTCACATACATCAGGTTATTAATTTCAGTCAGTAACGACAATCTTCAGAGCAGAGTACACAAAGTTTGCTAGTCATATCGAGTCGGCAAGTGTAAAAATGGCATAGTTACAATAAGGAGCCAAACGAGCTTCGACTTATATGTATAAAATATAAGTAACGCGTGCACAGCTTTGGGAGGCATGCTGAATTTATGAAGAAACTTGAATCTAATAAATTTCTTCATAGAGTTCACATGTCTGTTAAAGCTGTACACGTGGTACTTAAACAGAGGAACGTGTGCAAAACCGGTCTCCCCTCCCTGAAGTCGACCCCTTGTTCTTAGCTCTGCATTCGTCTGAACTCTAGTGGAACCAAGAGTAGATAGTAGTTTAAGATTCAACCATTGTGTAGCGGAGTGCACAAACAGGCCGCTTCAGTAGCCGGTTATCAGTTCTCCATTAAATATTTTGACAATGGAGAAAGTTTTTACATTGTGCTACATTTTTCATTATTTCTTCTAGATATGGGCAGGTAAGCTTTTCAACATATGGGTCCTTGAATAGTCAGGTGGCAAGCTGATGTTTATGACAAGAAAGTTTCATTTAGATGTTTGCTTAAAAAATTATTGGCTACCAATGGAAGGCTGTAGTTGCTTAAGATGGAACCACTTCAGTTGCTTAAACGGACTCCTTACGTTTTCATGTTTAAAGTCTGTCTGTATAAGCCCACATTCTTAGTATATTGGAATTATATTGTTTACTGTTCTAAAAAATAACACTTGTGAGACTGTCCTACATGAAGTATAGTACGCCAGAGGAATTAGAATAAACAAAATAGGCAGACCTACAATTCCGGATAAAGATCTCGGAAAGGAGCTGTTTTAGTATTGCCTTGCGCTAGATGTTTCTTCCTTTGGACCTATTCGTAATAGCTTTTGAAAAACTACCGTACAATTGGCAATTATAAATAAAACCGAACACGATTTCAAAGACGAAATTGATGGTGAAAAGTAGCTTAGTCTTTTTCTTAAATCAAATTATCAGAAAGAAAGCCTGCAGGAACATTCTACAGCAGAGGAACCACATTGAAATGCCATAAACTTGTGATATTATACCTACTTTGAAACTAAAATATGTTTTCTCTAATTTAATACCTTTTTCTAATTTTGCTTAGTGCTGTTTTTACACACATCAAAAAAAAGTTTTACATCACCTCGGTTCCCAGAACTCCTGAAGTTAGACGTTGACTGTGGATATTGTATCACAGACACAGTCTTTTAAACTGTTCAGAGATGTCACTAAACCCGCGCAAAGATGTAAATACCCATACATACGAAGGGGGTCCGACAGCCGATCAGTTCCAGTCATTCCACCAGGAAGGAGGTACAAGGTTCGTGTTGTCTTTATTTCAACGACGCCTAGACGGTCAATACCGCGGTTCGATCGCATCCGCTTTGTTACTTTGTGCCAGAAAGGGCTCTCAACAAGCAAAGTGTCCAGGCGTCTTGGAATGAACCAAAGCGATGTTGTTCGGATATGGAAGAGATACAGAGAGACAGGAACTGGCGCTTACGTGCGTCGCTCAGGCCGCCCAAGGGCTACTGCTGCAATGGACGACCGCTACCTACGGATTATGGCTCTGAGGAACCCTGACAGCTACGCCACCTTGTTGAATAATACTTTTCGTGCAACCACAGGACGTTCGTGTTACGACTCAAACTTGCGCAATAGGCTGCGTGATTAGCAACTTCACTCCCAATGACCATGGCGAGGTCCATTTTTGCATCCACGACACCATGCAGCGCGGTACAGATGGGCAACACAACATGCCGAATGGACCGCTCAGGATTGGCATCACGTTCTATTCATCGATGAGTGTCGCATATGCCTTCAACCAGACAATTGCTGGAGATGTATTTGGAGGCAACCTAGTCAGGCTGAACGCCTTAGACACACTCTCCAGCGAGTGCAGCAAGGTGGAGGTAGTCATGGAAGGCGCCGTAACTGCTGTACGAAACGTGAATGCGATCCTCCAACCGATAGTGCAACAATATCGGCAGTGTATTGTCGAGACATTCGTCTTCATGAACAACAATAAGCGCCCCCATCGTGCACATCTTGTGAATGACTTCCTTCAGGATAAAGACATCGCTCGACTAGAGGGGCCAGTAAGTTCTCCGGACATGAATCCTATCTAACATGCCTGGGACTGACTGAAAAGGGCTGTTTATGGACGACGTGACCACCAAACAGTCTGAGGATTTACGCCGAATCGCCGTTGAGAAGTGGGACAATCTGGGCCAACAGTGCCTTGATGAACTTATGGATAGTATGCCACGACGAATACAGGCATGCATTAGTGCAACAGAACGTGCTATTGGGTATTAGAGGTACCGGTGTGTACAGCAATCTGAACCACCACCTCTCCAGGTCTCGCTGTGTGGTGGTACAACATGCAATGTGTGGTTTTCACGAGCAATACAAAGGGCGGAAATGATGTTTATGTTTATCTCTATTCCAATTTTCTGTACAGGTTCCAGAACTGTCGGAACCGAAGTGATGCAAAACTTCTTTTAATGTGTGTAGAAGGAGTTCGACTTTCGCAATTGTTTATCAAACTCGTTAAGTATAAAATTTTAGAAAGTAAGTTCTTTGTAATAACTGTTAACTATATTTTGTCAGAGTAAAAGGTAAATCATGCACAACATTTTAAAGTAAATATTAAACGCCTTTAAAACATTTTTTTCTATTTTTTAACCACTAACGAAAAGGGCGTCCGTGTTTGGGCATTTCCCTTTATACGTCGAAAATTGTTTGACTTATTATTGTGACTGTACCATTTTTACATTTGCCGACTCAATATGACTAGGAAATTGTGTGTACTCAGGTCTCAAGATGGCCACCGCTAGCAAATTAATAACCTGATATATGTTAAAAAATTGTGAACCGTAACTAGGATACAAAATATCACTGGGTCACTGGAAAAATTTAGCTCCCACAGTGCTGCAACTTCTGACGAAAGCACCCTACCATAAATTGCAACTTGAAACCTAACAACGTTATGGCAGCTGTAAACCTACTAGAAGGCTGAAACGGTAAAAGGACAATGGATGTGGCTTTCTCGTTATGCCAACAAAGGGTCGCGTCAGAGGGCCACTTCGGAGACGCTGCTTGCGCGCCGTGGCCCGGCGCTGCGCGGAGGTTTTCCTAACGCAGTTAGCGTGCAGGGCCGTCGTTAGGGAGGGTCTTAGCCCGCCTCATCTCGGGGCTGATTGGATTCCTGGCTGGCGGGAAGCCCAGGTGGCGGGAATCCCTCGGCCAGCCGCAGAGCAGAGTTTCTGGCGCCGTCCGCCTGCGTCTTCGGAGCAATTACCAACTACTGGCTTCTTTTTCATCTTCACCTTTCCATTTCAGAGGTCTGCGTACACTTTAGAAATAAACTGTAACAGGATATCACTGCTCCACTTCCATCTCCATTCATTATTTGAAAAGAAACGTGGTAGTAATGTGTTATCTAAAGTTGATGATGGCATACTCTGCAAGCGTGGGGCGGGGGGTACTTCTGGTAACACTAACTGATACCCCCCTCACTGTCCCACTCGCGAATGGCGTATGGGGAGAGCCTTGGATTACCTCCAGTTTCTTGCATTTTTTCATCGTCCTCATTTCGCATGATGTATCTGGAAAGGGGTATTATACTGTCAACCTCTCCGTGATTCACAACGTCTTGCTTCTAACGTCTGCCGCTGGTGTTTTCTAAATATCTCTCTAACGTTTTCACGACAACTAAACGATCCCGTGACGTCTTATAACAGTCCTATGCGCTAAAACTCCCAGACCGATGAACAAGACTCAAGAATCGGTCGAACAAGGGCCTTGTAAGCCACTTCTTCGTGGATCAGTCACATTTCCTTATGATTCTTCGTAAGAATCTGTCTGTCACCTGCTTCTCCTACTATTTCTTTTATGTGATCATTCCACTTGCGGTCGAAGTGGATAGTTGTTGTTGTTGTTGTTGTGGTCTTCAGTCCTGGTTTGATGCAGCTCTCCATGCTACTCTATCCTGTGCAAGCTTCTTCATCTCCCAGTACCTACTGCAACCTACATCCCTCTGAATCTGCTTAGTGTATTCATCTCTTGGTCTCCCTCTACGATTATTACCCTCCACGCTGCCCTCCAATACTAAATTGGTGATCCCTTGATGCCTCAGAACATGTCCTACCAACCGATCCCATCTTCTGGTCAAGTAATGCGTTCACTATGCTGTTTGTAGTAGCTTACCCGCATTCCTATTTTCCTATTCATTATTAAACCTACTCCTGCATTACCCCTATTTGATTTTGTGTTTATAAACCTGTAGTCACCTGACCAGAAGTCTTGTTCCTCCTGCCACCGAACTTCACTGATTCCCACTATATCTAACTTTAACCTATCCATTTCCCGTTTTAAATTTTCTAACCTACCTGCCCGTTTAAGGGATCTGACATTCCACGCTCCGATCCGTAGAACGCCAGATTTCTTTCTCCTGATAACGACATTCTCTTGAGTAGTCCCCGCCCGGAGATCCGAGTGGGGGACTATTTTACCTCCGGAATATTTTACCCAAGACGACACCATCATCATTTAATCATACAGTAAAGCTGCATGCCCTCGGGAAAAATTACGGCCGTAGTTTCCCCTTGCTTTCAGCCGTTCGCAGTACCAGCACAGCAAGGCCGTTTTGGTTATTGTTACAAGGCCAGATCAGTCAATCATCCAGACTGTTGCCCTTGCAACTACTGAAAAGGCTGCTGACCCTCTTCAGGAACCACACGTTTGTCTGGCCTCTCAACAGATACCCCTCCGTTGTGGTTGCACCTACGGTACGGCTATCTGTATCGCTGAGGTACGCAAGCCTCCCCACCAACGGCAAGGTCCATGGTTCATGGGGGGGGGGGGGGGGGGGGGGGGGAGTGGATAGTTACTCCTAGATATTTTACGGTAGATACAGTTTCCAGCAGTTTGCCATCAACAGTGTAGTTTTACAGTAGTGGATTTCTTCTCCTGCATATGCGCAATATATTACATTTATTAACGTTCAGGGTCAACTGGCAGAGCCTGCACCATCCGTCAACCCTATGCAGGTCATTCTGCAAATCGATACTGCCTTCTCGTGGCGTTACTACTTCCTTGAAGACACACACATCGTTTGTGAACAGTCTGAATGAGTTTTCTTCTAGGTCATTTATATATCTTACAAACAATAATAGCGCTTGTCACACTTCCTTGGTGTACTCCGGAAATTACCTTTACATTTGTAGAGTTTGTTCCGTTAAGATCGAAGTGTTGAGTTCAGTCTGCGAGGAAGTCTTGAACCCAGTCGCAGATCCGCTCCTAAACTTGGTAAGCTCGTATTTTTTTTAGACTATATGGCAGTATGAGACGGTTTCAAATGAACACGTCGTGCACAGCGCTGTGGACCTCATGGAGGAGCTGAGCGAGCTGAGTGTCGCAGCATCTCTATTTGCGGAATCCATGTTGGCTTTTATAGAGGACATTTTTGTTCACTAAAAATTTCACAATTTGTGAGCATAAAATATGTTCCATAATTCTTCAGCAGACTGACAACAACGTAGGTCTAAGTTACGCGCATCTGTGGTACAAACCATCTTGAAACAAGAACGATCTGCGCTTTTTTTACAGTCGCTAAGTACCCTTCGTTGGTCCAGCGATCTACGCTAGACTGCTGCTACAAGAGGAGCAAGTTCTTTGCATAATGTTTGTAGAATCTTATAGGTGTCTCGTCTGATCCTCATCCTTTCCACTATTGAGCAATTGTATCTGCTTTTCTATTCCACAATCGGTTTTCTTAACATCTTCCATTTCAACGGTCGTACTACGGTTAAAGGTAAGGACCATGTTCCACGGTGAAACAGTTTCGGAAGACCGAATTCAATATTACGGCCTTCTCACCGTCACTTTCTGTTTTGGTACCAGTGTGAATGAATACAAAATTTCGAACCACTTACTGTTTTTACGCAAGATCACAACCTCTTATGGTTTCTGTCAGATCGTATGGCAAAATTTTACTTTGAAAGTCATTGAACGCTTGTCTGCTTGCTCTCCTTACACACTTTTCGCTTCGTGCAGCATTTTTCTCCCAGCTATGTAGTCTTAAACCTGAGATAAAGCTCTCTGTGTTTAGTACGTAGCAGTTCTCTAACACGGGTGTTAAACCCAAACACCATGGTCGGAACATACTTGTCTAAGTCATATTTTACGATGCTTTTCAGTTTTTTCAACTTATGCTCCACATCTTCGTCCTCGGCACTGAATATTTCATGCTGCTTACTCAGATACTCTGCAGTTTGTGATTCTTGCTAAACAAAAATATTTTCCTACCTTTCTTAACATTCTTTATAAAACTCATAGACATAGTTGCTATCACAGCGTTGTGATGGCATGTTCTGAGCTACGTAGTTCTTCTTACACTACTTACTCCAAATCGATAGATTTCGGTCATATTGCCTCCCAGACTTATAAAGTCAGTAGTTTTCGAAGGGGCAACAGTATTTTATTCTTAACTAAACTTCCTTGCAAATAAAATCTGTGTTCCAGACTCGACCCCATTTCGTTGCCTTGCTCTACTGACTGAGTTATACAGTCACGGCTCACGACCGTCCCCACACCTGTACTTCTGCTAGCACCCCTTCCTCCTGCCCGCAATATAGAAAGGTCCCAAGCTGAAGTGCCGATGCGATACACAGTTTAATTCTGCCAGGAAGTTTCAAATTAGAGCACATTCCACAGAAGAATGAAATTTCATTCCGGTGCGCAGAAGCTTTCACGCATAATTTGGTTTATTGTCAAAAATCATATGTCGTTCTTAATAGAGAGGTAACGTAAGAAGCGTCTGGCGTACCTCAAGGTTGTGTGATAGGGCCATTGTTGTTTAAAATACAGGGTGATTTTTTTCCATCGTGTACAAACTTTAGGGATTGCACGATGAGAGGACACGGGACAAAAAAAGGTCTAATGAATTTATGTCCGGAAATGCATGGTTTCCTTGCTACATACCATTCATTCAGTCGTACAAGGTTATAGAGACTGAGGTCTAATACACGCTGTATCATGCAGCCACAGTTACAGTATGCGTTGAAAATGGTTTCCAAAATCGCACGGATTGAGATCTGATGAAAGAGCAGGCCATGCTACTGGACCTCCTCGTCCGATCCATCGACCGGGGAAGACACGATTGAGATGCGTCCGGATGTTAACGGCGAAGTGGGGTGGAGCACTGTCATGTAGCTGCCACATAACCCTGCGAATCTTCAATGTCATTTCTTCCAGCAGGGGAGGAAAAGTCACCCGCAAGAAGCGCCGATAGTTTCGGCCTGTTGGGCGACCTGGAAGGAAGGCTGGTCCCAGAAATACGGTTCAAAAATGATTCAAATGGCTCTGAGCACTATGGGACTTAACACTTGAGGTCATCAGTCCCATAGAACTTAGAACTACTTAAACCTAACTAACCTAAGGACATCACACACATCCATGTCCGAGGCAGGATTCGAACCTGTGACCGTAGCAGTCGCGCGCTTCCGGACTGAAGCGCCTAGAACCGCTCGGCCAACGTGGCCGGGTCCAAAAATACGGCCGCCAAATATCGCGGCCCACACATTCCGGCTGCACCGATGCTGATGATTCGCTGTCACGATACAATGGGGATTCTCCATACTATCCCACAAATGACTTATGAAAGCTGAAGACACTGCTCCGCGTAAAGGTGATCTCATCTGTGAATAGGATGGATGACACAAATCATGGTTGCCTTGTAAAGAAACCAGTGACAAAACTGCTCCCGATGCGGAAATTCTGTCCCTAGTTAAGCCCTGCACACGCTGTAACGATTGTCAGGGAGAACGTTCCATACGGACTTCTGGCTTACGCTCTACTGGTGAGAAAACTGCCTGGTACTGACACTGCGGTCACCTTCCGCAGTGTTAATCCCATTTTCCTCCAAGTCTGGTGTCCGAACATTTAGAGTACGTCCTTCATGATTTCCTGCTTCCTGAAACGACCCTGCCTCAGACAAACGACGAAACACTGTTGCAAACATTGAAAGCTGTGGTTGTTGTCAGCAAGGACAGGTCTCCTGACACAACCTTTCTTCCCGCCGCCCGTTGCCATTTGCCTTTCCGTAAGTAAACACCATGTCGGCGAGCTCTCGATTCGAATACGGAACCATTGTGTACAATGCTGTATCACATCCACTACAAGGTGAGTGGACAAGATAAGTGAATCGGACACAACATTACCAATTACTGTGACGGGAGAAGGCGCCAGGGGCAAGACGTATGAGAAACAGTACTATCCTCTATGAGAAAACTACGCATACTGTAACTGTGACTGCATGGTACAGCGCGTATTAGACCACAGTCTCTGTAACAAAGTTGGAAGAATAAATGGTCTGCAGCATGGAAATCATACATTTCCGGACATTAGTTCGTTACGCCTTTTCTGTTACGTATTCTCGATCAATCCCTAGAGTTTGTACAAGGTGGAAAAAATCACCCTGTATACAATGTGCAACAAAGCGATACAGAAAAACGTTGTGATTTTGTAGAGGGTGTCTTGAGAAACAAATTGATGGCAGGAATTCATATGCGAGGACGTCATCCGACGACACCACAGGACGTTGAAATTGTAGTGGAAAACGCCTGACGCTAGGCCACCACTACGTCAACAAACGCAAGTTTGTAGGCTTAATCCGTGATTAAGTGCTGTCAGTAGCGTCATTGTAACAAGCGTGGAGCGTTCTACACCATATAACGATATGCGTGATCCCAGTCCCATTGTGAGAATTTCCACTTGCGGTCCGTCACGTTTGCTGCCGAAGGCGTGGCCTTGTGACAACTATTTGCCTCTAGTACTTCGACACTCTGTATTATCGTTAGATTAAGTTTCCGCACATGGCTTCCGTTTCTCAGTTTGCTCCCCAGGACATCCTCTGTAATCACTCGAGGTATACGTTACACACTTTATATAAATGACTTAGTGTATATCGTTTGTAGTCCTATGGGGTTTCTGTTGCTCCCGGATACGGTCGTTTTATGAAACAAGATTATTCGACTGCGTACCTCGTCACATCTTCAGGTTGTACTTTAAGAATGAGCATCTTTGCTACATCACACTTCCTTTATACTCTTATCGTTCCCCACCGCTTCCACTACTACCCCGCCGCATGTTTTATAGTGTTGGTTGGTGCTACGACGCGATCCCCGAATGCTAAATGGTGAACTCCAGTCCCTCAATGCTGCTGCCATACCTGTGGGGCGCTCTCGGCCGATGTTGTGACTCCCGTTAGCTGAGCGCTGGGTTCCACTTTTACTAAGAGTGAAGCCACTGTCTCTACTGATCAGGGTGTCGACCACTCTCATCTCAAAAGCCTTCTTTAAAACAAAATCCTAAAAGGGCGAGTTCCACCTTTGCACCCGTATACCGTCGATGTATGACACTGTTTCCTGACGGTTCGTTCCCATCAACGATAGACATCATCAGAGATAAATTGGCAACCTCCAGGAGTTGGGACGAAACGTCAGCAAATAGTTTCACGCAGAGTGAACCCGAACACCGCCGACAAAATTTCGGAGGTTTTCAGTATTTTGGTACAAGGTAACTGTGGTCTATGGTAGTTGGTTACAGAGTAATTGCATTTTGTTTGATTTCTTATCCCCATTTATATCGCCCAGAAAACAACTTCGCAATAGTGCAAATGTCGATGGTGTACGCTACCTTTTTTGAGAAGAAAACCGTTCCATTCACTAACGATATTTGTTGACAATGGTAATCCCCACATCTCCTTCCTCGTCACGCTTGTATTCGGTACTGCCCAGTCCTCTTGGGTTTGCTTCTCCAGTAGTGTTAGTTGTATGTTAAATGGTACTCAGCGGTATGGAAAGGTTTACTCCCAGCAGTGTGGAAAGGTTTACTGGTGAAGTTTGCCGACGTGCGCCTCATGTAGGGGTTCAGTGATTGCAATGGATGAGCAGCACAACGGCGCAACCACATCATTGTACTTTTGCATGTGGTGGCTGTTGCATTACTCTCTGTTTTGTGTTGTGCGGTTTGGTGATTACGTATGACAGGCTTTTCTTTATTGTGAAGTTATTACCATAGAAACCGAAACGAACTGGAGTAACAAGCGGAATAACAATTACATTATTACTCCAATAATGCACCGAGACCACTAGTCCCTCATACCAAAATATTCAGAACTTCCAAAATTCTGTCGATGAAGCTCGAGTTCCCACTGGAGATCGACCATGAACTCTCATCTTGGAAATTATAACTGAAGTAAAGACCGGTCGTAGAAATCTACATTGTACGAGGGTGAGTCAAACGAAAACCTTAAATTTGTAATAACAAATCGAAAATTCGCGCCGTTATCCTGTAAGTTGGTAAGCGTGCACAATGGCCTATAGGTGGCAGCATTCCGTCGCAGTATCAGTATAAAGACGGCCGCCCCACTTGCGACTTGCACCAGGGAAGAACAGCGTTCTGTTATTCGGTTTTTGCGTAGTGAAGGTGTGAAACCTACTGAAATTCATCGACGAATGTAGGTTCAGTACGGAGAAGCGTGTTTGTCACAGCAGCACGTCTACAAATGGAGTAGGAAGTTCGCAAATGGTGTGACTTCAGTGGAAGATGCTCCTCGTCCAGATCAGGCACAGCGAGTTCTGATTCCAAAGAACATTACAGCAGTTGAAGCCATAGTGAAGGAAAACCACCGAGTGACACTGAATGACATTGCAGCATGTTTACAGATTAGTCATGGGTCAGCACACCACATTGTGCATGATGTGCTCCAGCACAAAGTGTCTACAAGATGGTTGCCGCGACAGCTGACTCCTGAAATGAGAGAATGACGTGTTGATGTTTGTGAAGAACTTCTTCGGAGCTTTGAACGAGAATGTGATGGCTTCCTTGCAGTAATCGTTACTGACGACGAAACCTGGGTTCACTTCCACCAACCGGAAACGAAGAGAGCGAGCAAGGAATGGCTCCATTCCTCATCACCAAAACCAAAGAAGTTTCGAATAGAACCATCAGCAGGGAAGGTTATGCTGACTCTCTTTTGGTACGAAAAAGGCGTCATTTTGGAGCATTACAAGCCTAGAGGGACCACTGTCGCCAGTGCATCATACACGGATCTCCAAAAAATCATCTGTGGCCTGCAATCAAATCAAAGCAACTTGGATTGCTGTCAGCAGGTGTCCTTTTGCAACATGACAATGCAAGGCCACATACTGCCCGTACAAAAGTTGCAACAATCACAGACCTGCATTTTGAGTGTCTTCCTCATCCACCATACTCACCAGACCTTGCCCCAAGTGATTTCCATACGTTTGGACCATTCATAGACGCAATGGGAGGAACGAATTTCCATTTTGATGAAGAGGTACGCCACGCGGTGCATGAGTGGTTGCGCGGACTACCAAAAGAATTTAAGCACTTTGTAAGCGATGGAGGACTTTCATTGAGCGTGGGGGATATTATGTTGAAAAGAGATTCAGATTTGTACCACTTCTGCACAATAAATAATATTTAAAAAAATTATATAAGGTTTTCATTTGACTCACCCTCGTATTATCGCATGTCTTTCCTTTAATTTTAGTGGATATATATGCTGTGTGATTACAACTACTGTCTTCGTTACAAATAAAATTTGTTAAACTATCATATCTTGTTGTTGCCGTTCTTGTTGTTGTTTCATTCCCCTCGTCTCACGTGGGCAAGGGGTTAGCTCCCGGCGGTACGATCACCTACCCTTCAGCCCAAAGTACACACTGACGAGAAAATGATAAGAATGAAATATTTACAAATGATTTTAAAATTAGTAAATGGATTAATTTTCACTAGTCTGAAGAACCAGCAGTGGGAATAAAGTAGTTTCGTAGGGTAGGAAGAAGTAGGTGTAAGTGTAGAAGTCCGTGGGTAATGCTGATGGAGAATGTGTTGAAGTGAATTTTGGGAAAACAGTAGGACTAATTGGGGCTGTGGATAAGGCCCAAAAATGATGGCTGAACTGGTGGCGCAGGATAGGGAGGGAACGGGAAAGGGGGATAGCACTGACCAGATCAGACTGCTGGGATGGAATTATAGTTGATTTGGGACATATTTCATTGTCTAGGAGAGGGTTCAGCTCACAATGTTGTTCGGAGGTTTAGTGAAATTTGTTGGTACAGGCGAAGTAGCGGTACTAGGGTTGAAAATTAGAGGGGAGACAATAACATCATTGAAGTTTGCAGACGCTGTAGGTTGTTCGGTGGTGTTGAACGTGACTGAGGAGAGTTGGTAACATGTTATGGTAAATGATACATGTGGGGGAAGGTAAACTCATGTGCAAAGTGAGGCTGACTGTATGGTGCTCAAGGATTTAGTGACAGGCAGAACTTCACATGGGGAGGATACCTGTGCAACATTTCCACAGAAGAGAATAGGATGGATCAAGGTCTTGCAGGTGTGGAGGATAGTGGACGGGTGTAATCCCCAAATTCGTCCAGTAAGTAGTTTCAGTCTATTGTGGGCTTTATTGTTGGGTAGTTAGTAAGTTGTCTTGTTAGTTGCCGGTCGAAGTTTGGTCCAGATATTTTAGCGAGTTGGTTAGCAGGACAGGATCATCATAAATGATTAGGTAGAACTGGTGATGGTTCATGTTATAATTATCAGCTGGGTGTGCCTTGAGAAGCTACTGACAGGAAGTAAACTGATAAGGTGGATTTGGAGGAGCCGTTGGGATTTCTGGAGTGTAGAGTAGAGGGCAAGGAAAGCAGTGTCTTCAGTATACTGAAGGCGGTGAAGCAATGGATGTGATTTGGGCATACTTTCAGCGTACACTATAGAAGACATAAAGGAGAGGAGAAAATGTGGAGCCTTGGTGCACGCCTGCAGTGGGATGGAAGGTATGAGGGTTGGTATTACTAGTGACCAATGATGGGCGATTAGATAACAAGAATGTGATAAGGCAGACATAGTTAATTGTAAGTGTCTAAGTCTGGAGTTTGAAAAGGAGAGAGGAATGCGATACAAGGTCATAGGCTTTCTTCAGGTGAAGTGATACAAAAATAGCAGATTTTTGTTGTTGAGCTGGTGGGATATGAGACGAGTAGGTACAGGACTTTATGACGCCCCGCCCTTCCTTTAGCAATTTGAGTTTATAGTTTACGTTGACATTGCATAGAAAACTTCACGGTTTAGCAAGCAGTGTATATTCAAGAGCAAGAGAGCTGACATCAAACAATTCTAAAAAGTTCACTCAGCTTTTTAAGACAGCCTCAGTGTCCAGAAGCGTTGAAATGTTGCGCTATATCGTATTGGAGATCCAGGGTATTAAATGACACGGAATGTAGTTAATAGTTAATTTGTCAGAAAATGTAGTTCATCATTCCTCATAATATTTCACATCTTGTTTCACATTTCCATACGAAAATTACAACAGCTAAAATATAGAACTCGTTTCATTGTCTATCTGCACACATTGCAAAGAACTTTGCAGGTGTTAACTCAATCCTCATCAAAAACTGTCTGACGTAGTTAGCACCTGCAAACAATAACACATGACAAGCTTTTCCTCTCGAAGTTTCTAGCATTTTCGCTGAGCCAACATTAGTGTGACTCCCGTTTTTAGATTATTTATCAGATTTAGTTTATTGTACATTTCTTGAGGACATGTATTTATGCGAAGATTTTTAGTAATAACAGCAGATCACAAAGGTTAAAACATTTGCAAATACTAAAATTGAAAACTTTCTGTTACGTTGCAACATCTGTTGCAAATATACATGGTGACTTAATTTTTATAAGCAGTTGAACGAGTCTTGTTTTAATTATTAATAAGTAATGTAGTTTTGTTTATGGAGGATGCGCTGTTGCACTTTTGTGAACTAATCTTCAAAGTGTGTCTTCGCATAATGTGAATATATCGATACATAAACTAAGAATTTATGGCAAAATTTCCCCCCTAGAGTCGTAAACGTTCGTAAACATCCACATTAATGAATTATGTAAGCAAGACTAAATCTGACCAGAATTTAGGTGGTAATACAAACTTCAATAGGTTCTGTCAGGCCCTGTTTTATTACAAGTTTGTAGGAGAAGGAGAAGTTTCGAAGCTTTGTAAAGCTTCAAGTGTACCGAAGCCTCCCTAGAAAACACAACTCTGCACGTCGTTCTTGACAGGGAATATTCATCAGATCCGACCTAAGGAAGTGTTATGCACCAATGTTGCTCATCAAATGCATAAAAGATGTGGCGGATAACGCCCGTTTATAGTAGTCCTGACGTGCAGCACTCGTCAGTGTGCTTGTTCCTCAACTATAAGCGACATCTGAGCCCGGCGGCTGACCTCGCTAGCAGAACAGTAGCAGCCGCTGGCGTGGGCGTCAGCTGGCGGCTAGCGGCTGGCAGTTGGCTGTGCGGCTTTCGCAATTCCGGCTTTGCCGCTCTGAATGGCAGCGCCGCGCCGGCTGACGCACTTCCGCTCTGCAGTCTGTACCGACACACGCTGCATGGCGCCTGTATTCGTCAACGCGCGCTACCTGTCAAACACGGCGTTTCCCAGCCGCCGTCAGATACACTCCTGGAAATTGAAATAAGAACACCGTGAATTCATTGTCCCAGGAAGGGGAAACTTTATTGACACATTCCTGGGGTCAGACACATCACATGATCACACTGACAGAACCACAGGCACATAGACACAGGCAACAGAGCATGCACAATGTCGGCACTAGTACAGTGTATATCCACCTTCGCAGCAATGCAGGCTGCTATTCTCCCATGGAGACGATCGTAGAGATGCTGGATGTAGTCCTGTGGAACGGCTTGCCATGCCATTTCCACCTGGCGCCTCAGTTGGACCAGAGTTCGTGCTGGACGTGCAGACCGCGTGAGACGACGCTTCATCCAGTCCCAAACATGCTTAATGGGGAACAGATCCGGAGATCTTGCTGGCCAGGGTAGTTGACTTACACCTTCTAGAGCACGTTGGGTGGCACGGGATACATGCGGACGTGCATTGTCCTGTTGGAACAGCAAGTTCCCTTGCCGGTCTAGGAATGGTAGAACGATGGGTTCGATGACGGTTTGGATGTACCGTGCACTATTCAGTGTCCCCTCGACAATCACCAGTGGTGTACGGCCAGTGTAGGAGATCGCTCCCCACACCATGATGCCGGGTGTTGGCCCTGTGTGCCTCGGTCGTATGCAGTCCTGATTGTGGCGCTCACCTGCACGGTGCCAAACACGCATACGACCATCATTGGCACCAAGGCAGAAGCGACTCTCATCACTGAAGACGACACGTCTCCATTCGTCCCTCCATTCACGCCTGTCGCGACACCACTGGAGGCGGGCTGCACGATGTTGGGGCGTGAGCGGAAGACGGCCTAACGGTGTGCGGGACCATAGCCCAGCTTCATGGAGACGGTTGCGAATGGTCCTCGCCGATACCCCAGGAGCAACAGTGTCCCTAATTTGCTGGGAAGTGGCGGTGCGGTCCCCTACGGCACTGCGTAGGATCCTACGGTCTTGGCGTGCATCCGTGCGTCGCCGCGGTCCGGTCCCAGGTCGACGGGCACGTGCACCTTCCGCCGACCACTGGCGACAACATCGATGTACTGTGGAGACCTCACGCCCCACGTGTTGAGCAATTCGGCGGTACGTCCACCCGGCCTCCCGCATGCCCACTATACGCCCTCGCTCAAAGTCCGTCAACTGTACATACGGTTCACGTCCACGCTGTCGCGGCATGCTACCAGTGTTAAAGACTGCGATGGAGCTCCGTATGCCACGGCAAACTGGCTGACACTGACGACGGCAGTGCACAAATGCTGCGCAGCTAGCGCCATTCGACGGCCAACACCGCGGTTCCTGGTGTGTCCGCTGTGCCGTGCGTGTGATCATTGCTTGTACAGCCCTCTCGCAGTGTCCGGAGCAAGTATGGTGGGTCTGACACACCGGTGTCAATGTGTTCTTTTTTCCATTTCCGGGAGTGTATTAGCAGATTACCGCTTCTCCTCCCTCGGAAGAGTGTGTTTGTAAACCGAAGCGCCAAAGAAACCGGTAGATGTATGCGCATTCAAATACGGAGATATGCAAACAGGCAGAATACAGCGCTGCGGTCGGCAATGCATATACAAGACAACAAGTGTCTGTTGTAATTGATAGATCGGTTACTGCCGCTGCAGTCACAGGTTATCAGGATTTAAGTGAGTTTGAACGTGGTTTTACAGTCAGCGCACGAGCGATGGGACGCAGCATCTCCGAGGTAATGATGAAGGGATTTTCCCGTACGACCATTTCAGGAGTTTACCATGGATATCAGGAATCCAGCCGGCCGGTGTGGCCGAGCGGTTCTAGGCGCTGCAGTCTGGAATCGCGCGACCGCTACGGTCGCAGGTCGAACCCTGCCTCGGGCATGGGTGTGTGTGATGTCCTTAGGTTAGTTAGGTTTAAGTAGTTCTAAGTTCTAGGGGACTGATGACCTCAGATGTTAAGACCCACAGTGCTCAGAGCCATTTGAAACAAACTTCTGCGTCAACCAAGGAATGAGGGAAGTGAAAGACGTTTCGTAATGGGAATAAAAGGGCAATTGGAATAGATTCCATTTCTAAAGCTGAAGGACATAGCCTAAGTGACCTGGTGTAAGAAAGACGGACGACGTCCCGTCGATAGCGTGATTGCTAGAGACGGAGCACAAGCTCGACTTAGGAAAGGACAAGGAAGGAAATCGACCATGCCCTTTTCAAACTAACCATTTCGGCATTTTCCTCGCACGATTTGGGGAAATTACGGAAAACCTAAATCTGGATGGCCGGACGGGGATCTGAACCCTCGTCCTCCCGAGTGCGAGTCCATTGCGTAACGAGGTTCGGATGTAAGTAACACAATGCTTGTTGGAAGGAATCGACATCATACTTGGAACAGAATATAGCTTAAGAATAAAAAAGCAAAGGGGATACGTTAAGAGACAAGAGAATAAACGACTTCACTGACAGCTGAACTGAAAACAAAACAATAGTAAAAAGCAGAAATAGAGTGCATGTTTTCAGGTGTGTGTTCCCCACATGTAAAAACTTGTCGAAAACCAAACACAACCGATGTACCCTTTGCCCCAGAATTAACTATCCTGTCAATATCTTCTGTGTCACGGCAACTACCGCAGAAGAAAAACGTGAAATATCACTGTCTGGAAGGCTTTAACTCCTTAACGAAGCATTTCCGGACGTATGTTGAAATGAATTATTTATACTGTCTACACACAGGGAATATACACCTAAAATTAAGGCATCAGTTTTTTAACACTCTGCATTTAGTAAGCAACATTATACAGGACGACCAGGGAGAGAAATTAGTAAGTACTTGTTAAGTACTACAATGAGAGAGCGTTGCTGGTGTCAGAAACTAACATGGAACTGAAGAAGTGGTTACGGAACTCATACACCTGGAGCACTGTATTGCATGGATGGGAAATATTGTCCTCCAGTAATTCGGAGAAAAAGAAACTCCCAGCATTTGAAATGTGGTGGAACAGAAGAAAAATTAAGGCCAGATGAAGTACGATAAGAAGTGCAAAAAAATTACCAATAGCGCTGAAAAGAATAGATGAAAGCCGTCTGGAAAACGCTTGTTAGAAGCAGACTGGATAGTGATTCATCTGATACTATGTTCAGGACTTCAAAGTGGAGAAGATTGGGATAAATACTAGACGCAGAGAATGGTTGGAATATGTAGGACAAATTATTGTAGATGTTGGTGTAGTATTATATAGAGACGAAAAGATTAGCTTCTGATCAGAAACAACGGCAAAGTCCACCCGAGGTTGTGCTCTGACTTTAATGTTACAGTTGTGAACGAAGCGTTAAACCATAATCCTCTTCACCTCCTTCCATATATGGGTGTAATGGATTTAGGTTTTCGTTTTTTCACTAAATTATTTCAGCAGAAAAAGTTAGACGATATCACACGCTATCTTGAGTTAGTGCCCCATGTCTAATGTCTAATGATCTCAATGGCCCATTGATTCCTCGTCTTTCTTCTTATAGCAAATTTCATTTCTTGTGAGCTACAGGGGCGCCGCGTACAGACACCTGTTAGTTGTCAGGATGGTGTTGTGGAACCTGTAGAGCATCTTTCGGTGCTAATAAATCGTGCTCAGCAAATTAATATCCATTTCTTCAGGTTTACAATTATGCGTCTTCTCGTCAGCTTCGGCTGAGGTCTCGTCTCAGAGACACAGAGGAATTCCACTGACACCTGTTGTCGGCTTTGCTGGCTAATCGCCAAGGCTGCTACATCAGCAGTTTAGCCCAAGTTTTGTGGGCTGCTTCTGGCAGTCTGGAAGCACAGCTGTTGCGTAAGTATGTGCCTCGATTCTGCTCCAGAAGACAATGATGACCCATTAGGATGTACTGCACTGTCGGAAGTTCGCTGATCCCGGTCCCACCAGACAGGTAGTACATTGGTACCCAGAAGTGTCTGCAGCAGTAATCAGGAACAGAGGTATCAGACGGCCCCCTCACCCAGCAGTCAGTGCAATAAGCACATTGAGATGCACTGGTGTTGGGAAGCCTTCTGTCTCCTCATCAGCAATCGTTTAGGTGGCAGCCAATGTGAAGTTCAACAAGTGGCAGGTCATGGTTACTTGGATCTTGTCATTTCAGGTACAGGCAAGGAGCATGTTCATAAGAAGTGCTGGAACATGTAACACATGGATGTCACTACACCCTAATATTCACTGAATTGACTGTTTTTTCTGAACATCATTAATCCTAATGACCAACTAACTCAGAGCTGGAGAACTGTGGTATTTATGAAGATAGATGGGAGATAATGGAATGAAGCTGTGTTCATTATGACCGAATGTGGCCTGCTTCTTTACTAGTGGTAAGTGAAACTCATTCTGCTGTGTTTGCTTGAGGACTTGTTAAAGGCTCTTAACCGCATTGTCAAGTCTCTGAAAGGTGTTATTACATCTGGGGTAAAGCTTGTTGCTTCATGTAACAAGAGCTAACGAATATACACTCCTGGAAATGGAAAAAAGAACACATTGACACCGGTGTGTCAGACCCACCATACATGCTCCGGACACTGCGAGAGGGCTGTACAAGCAATGATCACACGCACGGCACAGCGGACACACCAGGAACCGCGGTGTTGGCCGTCGAATGGCGCTAGCTGCGCAGCATTTGCGCACCGCCGCCGTCAGTGTCAGCCAGTTTGCCGTGGCATACGGAGCTCCATCGCAGTCTTTAACACTGGTAGCATGCCGCGACAGCGTGGACGTGAACCGTATGTGCAGTTGACGGACTTTGAGCGAGGGCGTATAGTGGGCATGCGGGAGGCCGGGTGGACGTACCGCCGAATTGCTTAACACGTGGGGCGTGAGGTCTCCACAGTACATCGATGTTGTCGCCAGTGGTCGGCGGAAGGTGCACGTGCCCGTCGACCTGGGATCGGACCGCAGCGACGCACGGATGCACGCCAAGACCGTAGGATCCTACGCAGTGCCGTAGGGGACCACACCGCCACTTCCCAGCAAATTAGGGACACTGTTGCTCCTGGGGTATCGGCGAGGACCATTCGCAACCATCTCCATGAAGCTGGGCTACGGTCCCGCACACCGTTAGGCCGTCTTCCGCTCACGCCCCAACATCGTGCAGCCCGCCTCCAGTGGTGTCGCGACAGGCGTGAATGGAGGGACGAATGGAGACGTGTCGTCTTCAGCGATGAGAGTCGCCTCTGCCTTGGTGCCAATGATGGCCGTATGCGTGTTTGGCGCCGTGCAGGTGAGCGCCACAATCAGGACTGCATACGACCGAGGCACACAGGGCCAACACCCGGCATCATGGTGTGGGGAGCGATCTCCTACACTGGCCGTACACCACTGGTGATCGTCGAGGGGACACTGAATAGTGCACGGTACATCCAAACCGTCATCGAACCCATCGTTCTACCATTCCTAGACCGACAAGGGAACTTGCTGTTCCAACAGGACAATGCACGTCCGCATGTATCCCGTGCCACCCAACGTGCTCTAGAAGGTGTAAGTCAACTACCCTGACCAGCAAGATCTCCGGATCTGTACCCCATTGAGCATGTTTGGGACTGGATGAAGCGTCGTCTCACGCGGTCTGCACGTCCAGCACGAACGCTGGTCCAACTGAGGCGCCAGGTGGAAATGGTATGGCAAGCCGTTCCACAGGACTACATCCAGCATCTCTACGATCGTCTCCATGGGAGAATAGCAGCCTGCATTCCTGCGAAAGGTGGATATACACTGTACTTGGGCCGACATTGTGCATGCTCTGTTGCCTGTGTCTATGTGCCTGTGGTTCTGTCAGTGTGATCATGTGATGTATCTGACCCCAGGAATGTGTCAATAAAGTTTCCCCTTCCTGGGACAATGAATTCACGGTGTTCTTATTTCAATTTCCGGGAGTGTATGTCTGTCTCTCTCATTCAGTGGACAATTTGCTGAAAGTGTAGCTTGTACATAGCAGTTGGTGCCGATGTAGCAACGTGTGGTCGTGTATGCAACCAACTTACTGTATTGATTGTTTCTTTCTGTTGTGTAGTTACGTCACCATCTCTGCCTGGTGTCGCCAGTGTCAGTGCTAGCACGAACTTAATAAAAAGTTAAATTCCCTCCCGTTTTCTACTCAGTGGCATAACAATACATAATTCATGCTTCCTTGGTGATTTTTCTATTGGTTTCTTATTTGTAGTGTAAGGCACACTTTGACATCTAAGATGGCCCTTTACAGCCACGGATATTGTGTCATGTCGGTAAATAACAATACGGTGAAATCGAATAATAATAACATGTTACCAGTTTCATATAACTTTACGTACACTTACCTTAGTACTGCCTCCTGAGTACTCATCGTTGAGCGAAGAACAAAGAGCGTATTTACAAAGAAAAGTTACCGTTGAGTTCATCCTTAGTAGCTAGAAGGTGACAAGCAATGTAATGATTTCGTTGCATGCCTATTAGGTAATGCCACTGAATAGCGATCGCTCACAAATTGTGGCAAATAAATCGTATTTGAAAAGTGATCGACCGCAATTTGTTTCTAAATTGTATGGAAGATCATCCAAATCCCTCTGCATATGCCGACTGCTGAGCGGGAAACAGATGCAGCTAATGATCCTCATAGTGTTTTCGTTTAATAATGTACAGTAGATGCCGTGTGCCTGGGCGACTTCTCTGCTTGGGCCGTGTCCAAGCATCTGATGGATTGCAGGCATGTATTACAGTGGGCAGCATTCCAGGCCTTTGGCAAATGGCGTCACTGGTTGTTTCATGCACTGTTCATCATTCAGTAATGTTAGTGGTGGAGGGGAGTTTTATGAAGGTTAATTTTGTAGCAAAAGACTGCACTTTTGCTTGTTACAAAAAATGCGTTACATTAGCTGAACATTAATGTACGACCAGAAGACAAAAATAATATCAGGAAAGAGAAGAGAATCTGCAAAGTCGTAACACCGACCGATATTATTATTTCAAAAAATATTACAAGAGCAATCTGGAATGGAATAGCTTTAATTTACGTACACTGTGGTTTCCTTAAATCAGATTATCTGGAAATCCGCAAAGTTCCTAGAATAAACGTTCTGCATCCTTATTCAAATGATCTAGGCCTCTATCTGAGTGCCAATGAGACTTTACACACTAAACTCTCTTTTCCTTTGTAAACGCTACATACTTTTTTGTCTTCACCAATTGTGTCATTAACAAACAATAAAAAGGATTCAAATGCTATATGTTACTGGGTTTTCGTTTAGCATTCAGAATGAGAAATCAAAGTACAGCTGTCACCATTACTATACCTACAAGTACTAATAAAAATTTCGTACTTGCTATTGAGGAGAGAGGGGATAGGGTTGCACCATTCAGCAAAAACAAGTAGATAGAAGTGAAGGTAACTTAGAAGGTACCTCAAGCGAGTGATGTAGGAGGAGTGTTCAAAAGAAAAGGTACAAAAGAACACCTAGGTATAAATGAAGTCTTTATTCAAAAGTAATCACCAGGGGCCTAAGCGCAACTATCCCACTACTTCGCAAGCCGAAGGATTCCCCGTTACTGGAATTCATGTGGCTGTGACAGGAGTCAGTCCTCCACTGTGTCCTTCAGTTCGTCGCCTGATTTGAAGCGCTTCCCATTGAGATTTATTTACTTATTATTTTTTTTCTTAGCGGACCAAACACCAGGGAGTCGCAGGGCGATAAGGAAACAAGAAAGATCCAAAGCAGACCGACTCGTTTTGTCACAGAATCGTTTAGCCTGTCTGAGAACAATTAATACTGCCATCAGCAGAACGTGGAGGACGAATTGACAGTAAGAAGTGAACTCGGGATAAGAGTACTCGCGATTCGGTAAACACGCCAAGGTTCACCTGGTTCGTCTATTGTTGGTCACTCATTGCTAAGGAGCTGCGTTTAACGCCACACCTACGCAACAGCCTGCGAACTGATTTGAACAACAATAAAGGCTGAAACCAGTAGTTTAAATAAAAGTAGAAAGCGACCGAGACGGTGTCTGTCTTCCGTCATTATATTAAAAATGGCCACTGTGCTCTACGGCTTCCTGCCTATAGTTAAGACATATATACTACATAACAAAAAAAGTGAAACACACAGAAGACATGGTCGCATATCAGTGTACCTTCGTATATGCACACAACATAGATGGGTATTTAAATGCTGAAGTAAATTGTTAATATATAATACTCTTCAGACAGTTTTTTATGAAAAAAAGGTGCTACGAATTGATTAGATTCGCAGTGAATGAAAACTCCTAAAGTCGCTTTATTGTAGTCCTTAATTGGAAACACTACCGGTCTCGAACCGTTACATGTGCATTCTCAGGTGGTTCAATGATTACCCCTAAAACAGTCTGGAAGCTACGATGTCCCCTAATTCAGTTGTACATCGAAAATGTTAATCCTTTATAAACTGCTGTTAGTAGTAAAATTCGCACTGAGCATCAGTATATGTATCTCAAATTGAACACTTGAGGTCATAAGACAATTAAGCAAATGATACCGCAAATCAAGCGATTCCCGAGGATAAATGTTTGCCAGTACGAGCTCTAGTACAACACCAATTGCCAGTCCGTAACACTGGCATAACAAACAGTTGCTGTTTTCACCTTTGCTTAAAGATCTTATCACATAATGTCACCAGTTTGCCATTCACCCACTGATGGACAACGTCAGTTTCGCTATTGACAACAGACTATAATGGACTAAACTTTCCGATTTACAATTGAGCTATAGAACATCATATTTTCCAGAGTGTTTGCGGGCTAAACATTACATCACCTGAGGATGCATCTGTGATGGTGCGAAATCGTTAGTGTTCCCAATGAAGGACTATAAAACAGCTACAGCGGCTTGAAGAGTCTTCATTCCCTGTGACTCCCATCAATTCACAATACCGTGTCTAGTGAAAAACAGTTTGAAGGTTCTTAAATATTAACCATGTACTTTCCTAACTGCAGCTACCCTTTGTACAAAATAGTATGATTAAGTACTTGATTAGAAGTTTAACTTCTCCATGACCGATAGAACGGTCATCAGAGAGCATTAGTGTTGTTCGTATTTGGTGTTGTTACTAGACCGAGAAAGGAATATAACGGGCATGATGAACGCCAGATGTTGAGCGATCACAGTGAAGGAAACGGAGATACCGTGTACTAGTGTCAGATAGCGCTATCACCATCTGACATAGTCTGAACAGGGCCTCACTGTGGATCTCCGTTTCGGAGGTTGATCGAATCGTTCAGTATCTAGAATTATGCAGCATTCGGACGTGACAGGGGCCGTAGTGTTAGACGGAATGGAAACGTGAAGGCAGACATACTCGGCGTCAAGGTTCTGATTCACCAAGTCTGACCAACACGTGGGAGGATCAACGACTTGTGCACTAAGCATATCGCGACCCTTTCACATCTGCGCCTGGCATCCGAGAACAAGTAACTGACTCTCTGCAACATTCTCTCTGTCATCCCACACCATTGGTCGGAGCCTAGCAGCAACCAGACTAGGGAATTTCCCATCTAATACATAGCCCGCCGTTAACACCAAATCACAAATGGCTGCGTTTGGAGTGTTGCTGCGACACTGAACCAGGGACTGCTGATGAATGGCGTCGCATTGTATTCAGCGATGAATCGTGGTTCTGCACTATCCCGGATAACCCATCGTCGGCGAGTACGGCGGCGATCTACTGATAGATTCCAACGTTTTAGGACAGGCACAGTGGCGTTACCCACGCATTCATGGTGTGGGGAATCATTGAGTACGGCTTCCGGTCACAGCTGGAAATGAATGTGGGAGTTCTGAAGAAACAACGGTACATCACGGACATCTATGCTCTCATGCAACAGTGTCGTGGTGCTATTTTTCAACAGGATAATGCTCGTCCACACATGGCTTGGGTCTCTATAAGCTGTCTGAATGATGTTGAGGTATTCCCGCGGCCACCCAAGATCCTCAGATCTGTCCCCAACAGAATGTATTGAATCAGCTCGAACGCCAAGTATCTCAGTGCCAATATTAAGGATATCAAGAACCAGTTGTGAGCCATGTTACCTTAGGAGGGTCACAGTGGTTCTATACACCCTTCATAATCACCGCAAGCATCCAGACCGGAGGGGCTACAATTTCATACTGATAAGTGGACTCACATTGGCAAGTTTTTAAATTTTACTCGATATTACACTTTAAGATAAAAAAAAAGATATACGACGAATGAATTGTCCAAATGGACGGAAATCGTTATAAGTGATACATAAGTACAAATAAACAAAGGATTACGATTTAGGAAAAATTGGATGATTTATTCAATTGAAAAAGAAAGTCAATAATGCGTTGGTCCACCGCTCATCCATATGCAAGCATTTATTAGTCTTGGCATTGACTGATAGAGTAGCTGGATATCGTGCCGAATTCCATCCAATTGGCGATTTAGAAAGTAAAAATCTCGAGCTGGTTGTAGGACCCAGCCCATAATGCTCCAAAGGATCTCAACCGGAGAGTGATTGGGCTATCTTTCTGCCCAAGGTAAGGTTCGGTGAGTACGAAGACCAAGCAGTAGAAACTCTCACCGAGTGCGAGAGGACATTACCTCGCTGGAATCTAAGCCGAGAGTGGCTTTTCATGAAGGGCAACACAACGAGGCATAGAATATCGTCGACATATCGCTGTGCTGTAAAAATACCGTTGATGACAACCATTGGGTTCTGCTATAAAATGAAATGGCACCCTAGACCGTCACTCTTGGTTGTTGGGCCCTACGGCCGGTGACAAGTATACCACTATTGTCCATGACGTCTCCAGACTCGTCTCCCCTGCTCATCGAGGCCTCGAATCTCATTGACTGAAGGGAAATTGTTCCCAGTGATGAATACTCCTTCGAAATGAGCCCAGATGACCAGGGAATTAACATCATATACCCTCTCAATACGTGAAATTTCATTTCGTTTCCTCCTTCACTATGACAGCTAGCACGATCGTAGTGGACGAGCACTGGTCAGCTGTGCTGGCACAGTAATTGCCCGTACGAGTACGGCGGTAAGTGACAGGGCGACCCGTAGGCGGGTCGCCGGCAGCTTCCAGGACGTCCCTTTGTCCCTGGCGGCTGACGACCTCGCCCGCAAAGTGGATCCGCAGGCCTCTGCCGCTGTTTGCAGAGCACGCTCTCCAGCTCGGGGGATCCCCAGGTCCCTCCACCTGCCGCCTCTCCAAACACACGGCGCCCTCACAGCTCCCTCGCAACGGTACGCCACTGTCCACCGAAACTCTGCTCTGCAACATTTCTCCAGTGCGTGCAACTTCGCAGCTACCGTACAGAATATTAGCCAGGCAATCTGTCCTCGAAAACCGTACTATCAGGCCACATATAAGTAGAAAGCTAAAAGGCAAGTATGCGTTTCTCAGTGGCTCAGTGGTAGAATGCCAAAAGCATGAGATTTGGTCCCCGGTCCGTACTAGGATTTTTGTCATTTACCTCTTTTTTTTATCGCTGGAAATACGAGCTGTGATCAAAAAATAAGGTGAATGAACTTTTTTGCAACAACTGCTGACTCTGCAGACATTTTATGTAATTTATGCGATAGCGTCAAGTTGAAATATGTTCTGACTTTCAAAATAATAAAGAACAGCAATAAGTCGTCGTTCCCGTTCTGGCTTTATTAGAGCACGACAACTGACTGCTGCCGTGGAGCGCATTCTTCTCTCCTAATGGAAGGTAATTTGATGATGCTCTGATTTGTCAGTCAGCATCCAGAGACGCTGGAATGCGGTTGTGTTTACCATATTTGTTGCGCATTATAGATTTCGAACAACGTGTGAACATCAATTTCGCTTTCAAGTTGCAAAAAAGTGCCAAAAAACTCATGAAATGTTGAAATTTTTTATATGGCGATAATGCTGTAGCTCTGAAGACTGTTTACAAGTGGTATAAGCGATTTAAAAGCGGAAATGAGTCGTTAGAAGACAAACAAAGTTCGGGACGTTTATTAAACTCAAAAACAGAGGAAAACGTGCAAAAATTGGCAAAAATTGTGCGTTGAGCTTATCGAAGAACTTCGCCTCTCCTAAGGGTCCGTGCAAGGAATTTTAATAGATAATTTGCAAACGACACGGGTGGCTGCGAAATTTGTTCCCAGACTTTTGAGTGGTGAACAGAAGGAAACTCGTGTGTCCTTTTGCACGGAGTTGGAGGTTCGTCTTCATTCGGATCCGGACTCATGTTCAAAACTGTAAATGCAGATGAAACTTGGGTCTATGGGTATGACCCTGAGACGAAGATTCAGGGTTCTCAATGAAATTCCGAACCCTAAAAAAGCACGTCGGTGAAAATCGAATATCAGTGTTGAGCTCACCCTTTTTTTTCGATTTTGAGGGCATAGTGCGATCGGAGTTCGTTCCAAGGGGAACAGCTGTAAACGCCGAATTTTACAAGGGCGTAGTGCTACGTTAACGAAACGATGTACGAAGAAAGAGACCATAAAATGGGCCAATGGCTTCCTTCTTCAACACGACAACGCGCCATGCCACACCTCGCTTTTATTCGCAAGTTTTTGGCCAGGTAAAGTATTCCTGTCTGTTCACATCCACCTTATTCACCAGACTTAGCGCCATGTTACTTTTTGCTCTTCCAAAACATTAAAGCTATGCTTAAAGGAAAACATTTTGACACCATTTCCGACACTGAGAGGGCCACGACAGAGCAGCTGAACTCTCTTCTAAAGGGAGCCTCCCAGAAACGCCTCCAATCATGGATTCAACGTTGGCATAAATACATAGCTAGTCACGAACATGTTTTACACGACATGAATTTCTTCCATGTTGCAAAAGATGTGGCTCACTAAAGGTTGCTTGACCGCACAAGAAAACAATCTCGGTTTGTTTCTGGAGTATGCAGGGTCTTCAGTTCCAGTCTGAAAAGCTTGTTACAGGGTAGGTTGTGCAGAGAAATACACTTTTGGCCATTAAAATTGCTACACTACGAAGATGACGTGCTACAGACGAGAAATTTAACCGGCAGGAAGAAGATGCTGTGATACGCAAATGATTAGCTTTTCAGAGCATTCACACAAGGTTGGCGCCGGTGGCGACACCCACAACGTGCTGACATGAGGAAAGTTTCCATCCGATTTCTCATACCGAAACAACAGTTGACCGGCGTTGCCTGGTGAAACGTTGTTATGATGCCTCGTGTAAGGAGGAGAAATGCGTACCATCACTTTGATAAACGTCGGATTGTAGCCTATCGCGATTGCTGTTCATCGTATCGCGACATTGCTACTTGCGTTGGTCGAGATCCAATGACTGTTAGCAGAATATGGAATCTGTGGGTTCAGGAAGGTAATACGGAACGCCGTGCTGGATCCCAACGGCCTCGTATCACTAGCAGTCGAGATGACAGGCATCTTATCCGCATGGCTGTAGCGTATCGTGCAGCCACGTCTCCATCCCCGAGTCAACAGATGGGGACGTTTACAAGACAACAACCATCTGCACGAACAGTTCGACGACGTTTGCAGTAGCTTGGGCTATCAGCTCGGAGACCATGGCTGCGGTTATCCTTGACGCTGCATCACAGACAGGAGCGCCCGCGATGGTGTACTTCACGATGAACCTGGGTGCACGAATGCCAAAACGTCATTTTTTCGGATGAATCCAGGTTCTGTTTACAGCATCATGATGGTCGCATGCGTGTTTGGCCACATCGCGGTGAACGCACATTGAAAGCGTGTATTCGTCATCGCCATACTGGCGTATCAGCCGGCGTGATGGTATGGAGTGCCAATGGTTACACGTCTTGGTCACCTCTTGTTCGCATTGACGGCACTTTGAACAGTGGACGTTACATTTCAGATGTATTACGACCTATCCTTCACTCGATCCCTGTGATACCCTACATTTCAACAGGATAATGCACGACCGCATGTTGCAGCTCCTGTACGGGCTTTTCCGGATACAGAAAATGTTCGACTGCTGCCCTGGCCAGCACATTCTCCAGATCTCTCACCAATTGAAAACGTCTGGTCAATGGTGGCCGAGCAACTGGCTCGTCACGATACGCCAGTCACTACTCTTGATGAACTGTGGTATCGTGTTGAAGCTTCATGGGCAGCTGTACCTGTTCACGCCATCCAAGTCCTGTTTGACTCAATACCCCGGCGTATCAAGGCCGTTATTACGGCCAGAGGTGGTTCTTCTGGGTACTGATTTCTCAGGATCTATGCACCCAAATTGCGCGAAAATGTAATCACATGTCAGTTCTAGTATAATATATTTGTCCAATGACTACCCGTTTAACATCTGCATTTCTTCGTGGTGTAGCAATTTTAATGGCCAGTAGTGTAATTGTTAAGAAAAAAAATTAGATACGTTGCACAGTTTCCGAGTTGATGATGACTGAACTTAGCCACTCGGGCTGTTGCGCTAGCAGTTTCGAGCAGCCCACTTGCGACGGTGTCGCCTAAAGTTTTCAAGATTTGGTTTCCTAAAACCGTTATTTCTCATTACAACCTACCCTGAATCAACCTTACAAGTTCTTCGGACTGTTTCTTACCACCCTGTATAATAGACCGTTGTGCTTCGAATCACATAAGATGTGACTTCAGCGCCGACTAGGTGGCAAATATGTGTTAATTAAAAAATTGATAGCAAATAAAACCTGAATTCTTTTATTTTCCTTTTCCTGTCAAATATCAGCTGCTGAAATTTGTGCTCTTACTTAATATTAACATCATATGGTGGCTTGGTTTGATGTCTCCGACGTCGTTCTGAGGGATCTTTCAGTGCATTCCACAACGGAAGATGCCAGAGCCATTGGCGATGAAAGGTCATTGGGATCCAGGAAGAGAGCTTATCTGGTAGAACCACCCTCAGACGGGAGCTCATAGCGTAGAGAGCATAGAGGTAACATGAGATGGCCTGAAAACAGCCAAAAACCGAAAGAAGCGTCTAGTTGAGAAAAAGACCGGTCGCCACCGACAAAGCGACAGTACTGTGATGCCGTTGCTGTAGAACTTTGTACGCAAGTGAATAAGAAAGTAGATGATGAGCTGGTGGTACAGAACGTATGGGCGGTGGAGGGGGGGGGGGGGGGGGGGGACGCACACGAGTACGGCTTTAGACGCTACAGTTTTTAATCTATGAAAGATGGCCGTGGTCACAACAATACGTTCTCTTAATAAATATGAGTTTTAGAATAGAGTACTAATTGAGGAGCCAAACTTGTTATCCAATTTCGGACCTTAAGCAAAACAGAAATTCCAGTTACCATGGAGACCTCACAAAGAGACCCAAATGAGTCGATAACTACGAATGAAAGCCAGGGTGTGTTCTCATGACTCGACTGCGAAAGGAATATTTCAGCCAAAAAATAATGAATAAATAAATATTTTATAAAAACAGACAACCGACCACTAATTTGATAATATTTTTCCTTAATACATTTTATTGTTTCTTGCCATTACCCGTTTCCAACATTCCATTAATCATAAGTTGGTTTGCACTGTATTTACAGGACGAACGGTTATTCAACCGGTGAATGCTTAAAATTCCATGGTGCTCCACATATGTCTAATGGGTTTGAAAGACTGTATATCTTTTCGCAGGAAATATTGTACGTTGTTTCTGTTTTTTTTCTTTTTAATCAATACTGCCCAGTTAAGAGTGAGTCACCATCTTCATTTATACATTGAACAAACATGATTTTATATTAAAATGACGTGTTCTACATGCACTGATAGTAAGCAAAGGTACTACAAAGTAAAGATGTGTGTTGTCGGCATTAGATGTCAGAGATGAGACGAAAGAGACAACAATAATCTCGGTAAACTGCCTGCAACAACAAACTCACAATGCAATGGGCATCAGAAACTACTTAGACATATTTTAGAGGTATTAGAGCATAGTACTAACAATATTTTCTGATATAACCTGAAGCAATACTTGATCTTGAGTTCTTCTAACGAGAACCACTTTGATATTTGTACTGCTTCGAAGTACCACTAATTGTCGTGCTCGTGACCTTGCTTGATCAGAGTAATCAATTAATCGTCAGCATCAGCGGCTGTCGTCGCACTGGTTCGAGCTCTTCTTCAATTTTATTAGCATCTGAGTATATTTTAAGAACAAGTGTCATATTAACACTTTTTCAACCTGTTTTACATGCTCTTCATCCTGCACGTTGAGCAAGAATTAGAAGAAACCAAGGAGAAGTATAGAAATGGAATCAAAGTTCAGAGAGAAGAAATAAAAACCTTGATATCTGCCAATGGTATTGCAAGTCTCTCAGAGACGGCGAAGAACTTGGAATAGCAATTGAACGAACTGGATAGCGTCCTGGAAACAGATTATAAGATGTAGGTCAACATAAGCAAAACAAGAGTAAAAAAAATGTAGTAGAATTAGTTTAGAAAATGAGATACTAAACGCAGTAGATGAGTTCTTCGCTACTGGGCAGCAAACTAGCAGATGATGATCGAAGTAGAGAGCACGTAAGATGCAGACTGGCAACAGCGAGAAAAGCGTTTCAAAAATATAAATTCGTTAACTTCCAACATAAATTTAATTGATACAAGTGTTTTCTGAAGATATTTGTCTGGAATGAAGCCTTCTATGATAGGGAAACGAGGAAGATAAGCAATTCAGACAAGATGAGAATATAAGCTTCTGAAATGTGGTGCTACAGAAGAATGCGTAAGATTAGATGGGTAGGTCACACAACTAATGAGATGGTAATGAATCTAAATTTGCGGCACAACTTGACCAATAGAAAGTATCGGTTGATAAACGTCAAGGAATCGTCAATTCGGTAACGAATGGGAGTGTGAGGGGTAAAAATTCTTGTGGAGACTAAGAGTTGAATAAAGTGCTCAGGTTCAAATGGATGCAGTAGTTATCCAGAGATGAAGAGGCTTGTGCAGGATAGACTAGTGTGGAAAGCGGCAGCAAAGCAGTCTCTCCACTTAAAGCCACAACAACACCGACAGCAATAGATATCGCATTGATCAAAAAGTTAACATTTAATTTGTGCATTGTATTTGATAGCTGTTGGTACAATATGAATTTGAATTTCTAGTATCTTTGCTATGTCCACACTGTTTCATAATTTATCTGTCACTAGTGGATGGATGAGAGGAGCGGTCTATACTCCGTACTCTCCAAGGGATATCCGTTAAAGAGGCTGGCGAATTGGTGCTGTAGAAACAAAATTCCACCACCTTTCAGCACCATGTCACTCTGCCGGCAAAAATGCAATTAACACAAGAGAAACTGGCCTGCCTTGGCCAGAAACGGACGAGGATTTTCTAGCCTGTTTGCAGAGGTTCAAAGGAATGCCGCGATATTAGCTGGCTGAGGGCTCCCAAAATTAAAATTATTTCGCCTACTTTGAACTCTGAGAAAAGAATGTCTTTATCTGTACCTACACCTGAATATGGCATTCGAATACATCTGTACAGTGGTGCATGGTGTTTCTCGCCAATATTAATCCGTTGCTGGCCATTAGTGTGAATGAACAGATTCTGATATATTTTTTAATCTGAGAACGGGTTTCAGTTTGCCAGTTCAAATAACTCTTACATACATATGCACAGGGTTGTTATAATTAAATATTCGCTACTTGAGAGGTATCCGATTAAAAACGAATGATCGTGGAGACATTTGTAAGGATCTACGGAAGAGAAATAACGAATAAATCATTGAAATAAACATGTTTTATTTCCCACATGAGAGGGTAATATGTGTTAAATGCCTATCATGTGTACGTCCCAGGTTATAAACGTTGCTGATTTGACAACCATATGCATCCACGACAACATGGAACCGCAATAGTTGTTCGAAGCACTTTTCGAATGGTGGACGACGGAATATTTAGTTGTTGTAACACAGCTCGTGGCCTGCTTGAAGATCGCACATTGCGTCCAGCATTGAAAGCCATACTAACAGTAGTTTCTTCACAATCTGAGGCGCAATTGGCTGTCGGCCTTTCCCAGTAGCATTTCGCAAATCACCAGTTAATTCGAACATCCGAGTCCTGTTCCTCAATTACAGTGTAGAAAGAGGGCATTTCCCTATTCCTTTAATGCGATGATACTCGCAAACAGCAACAGCGTTATCACTGTTGTTAGAATAAAGGAGCCCTGTCAACCCTTCGTCACCGTACCAGTGGCAAGTCATAACACTAAAACTACCAACAACACAAGTGCTGTATCGCAGTCTGAACAACATTCCCGCAAAGTGGGGTACCGACACGGCAAATAGTCTACACTGGCTCATCCAGCGAAAGTTTAATTATAACCACCCTTTACACTCTGGGGTGAGAAAAGTCATGGGATACGTGCTAATATCGTGACGGACCTCCTTTTGCCCGGCATAGTGCAGAAACTCGAGGTGGCAGGGACTCAGCAAGTCGTTGGAAGCCCCCGAAGAACTATTCAGCCATACTGCCTCTACAGCTCTCCATAATTGGGAAAGTGTTGCCGCTGCGGGATTTCGTGATCGAACTGACCTCTCGATTTTGTCCCATAAAAGTTCGATGCGATCTAGGTGGACAAATTATTCGCTCGAATTATCCAGAATTTTCTCCAAGTAGCCTAAAATAACTATTTCCAGTCAATGATCGGTGCAATTGGACCACAGGACAGTCCATTCCACGTAAACGCAGCTCACACCACTGTGGAGCCACCACCAGCTTGCACAGTGCTTTGTGGACAACTTGAGTCCGTGACTTTGTGGGATCTGGACGACACTCGAACTCTACCATCAGGTCTTACCAACTTAAATTGGAGCTTCATCTGACCAGGCCATGGTTTTCTAGTTGTCCAGGACCAAACTGATATCGTCAGGAGCCCAGGAGACGCGTTGCGGGCGATATCGTGCTGTTAGCAAACGTACTCGCGTCGATTGTCTACTGCCATAGCCAAACAACGCCAAATTTGGACGCACTGTCCCAACGGATACGTTCGTCGTATTTTCCACATCGATTTCTGTGGTTATTTCACGTAGTGTTGCTTGTCTATTAGTACTGACAACTCTACCCAAACGCTGCTCCTCTTCTACATCTACATGGATACTCTGCAAATCACATTTAAGTGCCTGGCAGAGGGTTCATCATACCACCTTCACAATTCTCTATTATTCCAATCTCGTATAGCGCGCGGAAAGAATGAACACCTATATCTTTCCGTACGAGCTCTGGTTTCCCTTATTTTATCGTGGTGGTCGTTCCGCCTTATGTAGGTCGGTGTCAACAAAATATTTTCGCATTCGGAGGAGAAAGTTGGTGATTGGAATTTCGTGACAAGATTCCGTCGCAACGAAAAACGCCTCTCTTTTAATGACTTCCAGCCCAAATTCTGTATCATTTCTGTGACACTCTCTCCCATATTTCGCGATAATACAAAACTTGCTGACTTTCGTTGAACTTTTTCGTTGTACTCCGTCAGTCCTGTCTGGTAAGGATCCCACGCCGCGCAGCAGTATTCTAAAACAGGACGGACAAGCGTAGTGTAGGCAGTATCCTTAGTAGATCTGTTAAATTTTCTAAGTGTCCTGCCAATAAAACGCAGCCTTTGGTTAGCCTTCCCTACAACATTTTCTATGTGTTCTTTCCAATTTAAGTTGTTCGTAATTGTAATACATAGGTATTTAGTTGAATTTACGGCTTTTAGATTAGACTGAATTATCGTGTAACCGAAGTTTAAGGAGTTCCTTTTAGCACTCATGTGGATGACCTCACACTTTTCGTTATTTAGGGTCTTTACGTGAATACCGTCGGTCACTGCTTTGTCTGGGGTGAGAGGTAATGAATGAAATCTGATATTCTCGGCACACTGTATCATTTCTGTGACACTCTCTCCCATATTTCGCGATAATACAAAACTTGCTGATTTTCGTTGAACTTTTTCGTTGTACTCCGTCAGTCCTGTCTGGTAAGGATCCCACGCCGCGCAGCAGTATTCTAAAACAGGACGGACAAGCGTAGTGTAGGCAGTATCCTTAGTAGATCTGTTAAATTTTCTAAGTGTCCTGCCAACAAAACACAGCCTTTGGTTAGCCTTCCCTACAACATTTTCTATGTGTTCTTTCCAATTTAAGTTGTTCGTAATTGTAATACATAGGTATTTAGTTGAATTTACGGCTTTTAGATTAGACTGAATTATCGTGTAACCGAAGTTTAAGGAGTTCCTTTTAGCACTCATGTGGATGACCTCACACTTTTCGTTATTTAGGGTCTTTACGTGAATGCCGTCGGTCACTGCTTTGTCTGGGGCGAGAGGTAATGAGTGAAATCTGATATTCTCGGCACACTGTTGACACTGTCAATCTCGGAATATTGAATTACCTAATGATTTCCGAAATGGAGTGTACCATAAGTCTAGCTCCAACCACCATTCTGCGTTCAAAGTCTGTGAACTCACATCGTGCAGCGTAATCACGTCAGAAACCTTTGCACGTGGACCACCTGTGTACAAATGACAGATCCGCCAGTGCACTGCCCTTTAATACCTTGTGTACGCGATATTACCGCCATCTGTACACGTGCATATCGCTATGCCATTACTTGTCACCTCAGACAATGTACCTATGTATCAAATTTCACACAAAATATACATTTTTGTAGACAAAATATTCGCTTAAACTGGACATACCGAAACAAAAACTGATTTGCCTTTGTTACAGTTTTAAAAAAAGAAACATTCAAGTCATTTTCAAGTAATGAATACTTCAACTGGGCAGAAACTCCAAAAAAAAAAAAAAATGGTTCAAATGGCTCTGAGCACTAACAGCTGAGGTCATCAGTCCCCTAGAACTTAGAACTACTTAAACCCAACTAACCTAAGGACATCACACACATCCATACCCGAGGCAGGATTCAAACCTGTGACCGTAGCGGTCGCGCGGTGACAGACTGTAGCACCTAGAACCGCTCGGCCACCCCGGCCGGTGAAGAAACTTCTGCAGGACGTGTAAGGAAATTACCACTTTTATATTCGCATTTAACAGAGATACGTCACATGTGTTTCTCTCCAAGATATCTACACGTTCAATTGTCTAAAGGTGGGCGACTCCTGTGCATCTTCAGTTTTCGGGGCGCAATGAACAACCCATTAGATTTCGGGCGTGCAGTCGCAGAAACCCCATTTGTAGAGCTGATATTTTGGCCGAATTTCTTTCGACCATCTTTCGAGTGAGCCGACAGACTCCGCCGAGATGCTGCCATCAGGCCAGACAGCGCGTTCCCTGCTGCGGCCGTTGAGATTCAAACGCCGCAGAGGTGGGCGGTCGGCAGCTCGCAGAGGCCACGCACGCCTTCAGCCGAGGCCGTTGCTCTCGCGCCAGCACGCCATTCTCGTTTTGGTCACGCTGCCGTCTGCACAGCATCGGCGAGTTACTCCAGAAAATGGTAATAATGTTCGGAAAGCAGAGGACACTTGCGGAGTGATAACAACTTCAGGTGCCGCTGTCCACGTCAGTTGAGTTATGTGTGGCCCACACGATACCGCTGCGCGACGTAATTGCGTTGCGGTCGGTAGAGGAAATACTGAATCGCGAACGCAACAGTTGTCGTTTTGAAACTGTTCAAATAAGAGTTGTCTGCCTCTCTCTAGCCTGCGAGGCAAGACTACATAAACCTCCTACGTCACTGATGTGAGCCGTACGCCTACTTCCGTAGCCATCCACTGAAGCTTTGCGCTAGCTCGAAGCATTTCGCTAACTCAAGCTTGGATGATTATTAGTCACAGAAGACTTGTTGACACACACATCTATCATAGCATGCGTCTTATAACTGCTACAATCAGACCTAGACCTACGTGACCACTGGGCGTGGTTGATTGATAATGTGCTTCCGGCTCTTCAGCCGAGTTGTTGTTTCCATTTTCCGCTCAATATTTCGACGACCGAGCCAGGTGTCTTCTTCAGGTGCTGCGAGTTTTGTTATTACACTATATTATACTCGCTGCCTGGAATCCAATCACTGTGAATTGTCGTTTGTCTCTGTTAAGTCCCATAGTGCTCAGAGCCATTTGTTGTTTGTCTCACGCCGCGATTTATAGACGTGTTCGATTCCCGACATCCACTGCGTCCTTTGATGCTCTTTTGTTTTACAGAGCACGCGCTGATACTCTGAGACACAAATTCCCACAGCGTTTTCCAACTCTGATGGATATTATGGCCTGCGATAAACTGAGTGCCGAACTCCAAGCGTTATTTAAATTGAGATATCCACCCCTGTTTATTATGTTTTATGACACCTTTCTTTCGACAGACTTCTTAATTGTGTTGTCCCACAACCTTGGTGTTTCAATTGGCTCTGAGCACTATGGGACTTAACATCTATGGTCATCAGTCCCCTAAAACTTAGAACTACTTAAACCTAACTAACCTAAGGACATCACACAACACCCAGTCATCACGAGGCAGAGAAAATCCCTGACCCCGCCGGGAATCGAACCCGGGAACCCGGGCGTGGGAAGCGAGAACGCTACCGCACGACCACGAGCTGCGGACCCTTGGTGTTTCAGCACAATATTGACCTCATAATATTTCATTTCGTGGTTGTCCTAGAGGCAGTGCGCGGCGACGATCTAGTTCTACGAAAACTGGGTATGTATCGCATTCCATGCGTACGTTGCATGTCTTACGTGCCTATCAGAAGAGCCGATGAGATATGCAAGGAACATCAGCGACGTACCCGAGTAAAACAACCAAGCAGATCAGCTGTAGCCGACTACTGCTTCGAATATGGCCCCAGTGAGACTAGTATCGCGGTGCACACGTCAAATTTCTGGAACAGCACAATTAATAAGTCTATAGAAATAAAGATGTCAGATAACCTAATAAAAAGGGATGGAGGTTTTAGTTTAAATAATGCTTGGGATTCGGCATCCAGTTTATCAAAATCTTGTCGACCATCACATCCATCAGAGTTGGAAAACGCTGAGGGAATTTGCGTTTCACAGAGTATCAGTACGTGCTCTGTAAAACAAAAGAGCACCAAAGGACGCAGTGGACGTCGGGAATGGAACTCGTCTATAAATCGCGGCGTGAGGCGAACGGCAGCTCACAGTCTAGTTGGAGTCCAAGCAGGGAGTACACCCGGAAGCTCACTATTAGACCTACACGTACTTTCTGGGTACCCATACGTAGCAACATACCACTTCCTTCCCTGCAGCAGGTAAGTGCACTTGTACGAGTACCAAAAAAAAATCCTCACCTCCCTGTTCCAAGTTTCAGTAAAGGAAATTTCGCTCTCGTCACCCACCCCTGGAACCTTCAATGATATTGGTTGGTAACGGCCTTACTACTAATGACTGTTGGAGCCTCTCATTCAGATTCCTGTTACGACGGAACAACTTAAGATGCAATGCATATCGACCAAGCCACCTGGGTGAGATTGCACACAAGATATGTCGGTTTTTAACCAAACAAGAAACAACACTGGCAGGTGTACCGATTCGCCACACAAATGGAAGAAAATAACTTCTTCATATTTTGACCGTGGCGCTGAAAAGCAAACTGCTCACCGTGTAGTTCGAGGATGTTCTCTGAGAACTTGCCCTGGCGATCCAACAGAGTTCCTGGCGATGACGGGAGGCATCGATAAACCGCATTCGTGGTCCGGATATTAGTTTGTATGTGGAGATAATTTAGTAATTTTAGTGAGGTAACCATACGGTAAATAAATAACAAACCAGTAAAAAGCTCTCCCAAATATTTCCAATTGGGAATCCATTTTCTCTCTTTCCAGCTGGAGAAAATTTGGCTGGAAAGAACCGAATCCTGGAACTATCTACCCTTGCTGTCTTCACCGGTCGAAAATTAAAAATGAATAGCACATCTAAGAAAACGCTGTAACCTCAACTCTGTGAGAAATGATTCCCTCTTCGAGAAGGATCGTCGGCTAGATCAGAGTCGCAATAAGCATTCATCGATCATGTCAGTCAATTGTACAATAACGGAACGCGTAGTTTTCTCGCCTATACGGACTTCTTTGGAAAACTAAAATCTCGTACGTAGGAATCAACATGGAATCCGCTGCTGGCAATCTTGTGACGCTGTGTTCGTTCATGAAGTCCAGAGGGCAGTGAATCACAGCGACGAAACTGATGCCGTGTTCCTTTTGGAATGCATTCGATACAATTCTACAACGTCAACTTTTTTTCTTTAGGCCCTCATTCATCTGTTTGATTAGATGCAGCGTGCCACGATTTCCTGTCGTGTTCCAGCCTTTTCTTCTCAGAGTAGCTCTTGCCACTCAATTCAGCGTCCTCTGTTATATGGGGTGTTAGGAGTATAAGCGCAGATAATTTTGTTGGTGACTGAAGACAGTATACTGAACAACATTACATCAGTATTTACGTATTTGCAGACCAATAATTACACCGATTAAAAGTATATATATATATATATATATATATATATATATATATATATATATATATTTTTTTTTTTTTTTTTTTTTTTTTTGTGCCTCTAAGTACATGTGACAAGAGCAAGCTATTAATGCTTATTTTTCCCCCCTCGGCAACAGGCAAAATGCTGAAGTGGTGAACATTTGGACGCAAAGCGGTTAGTATATACTGACAGGCACAATCTACTTAGTAGTGTAGTTACGACAGAGGAGAAACCATCGGGTAGTAAATTAAGCGACATATTTGCGGGCAGACTGTTAGACGCAGAGAAAAAAACAGCTAACACACTGAAATGAGTACATATTACGGTACACATTTTCACTATATCTGTACTTATGTCCCTCCTATCCTGTATGTTCGATATTATCCAATCTCTGTGATCCCCTATCGTTTTAACCCTCTACAGTTCATCTCATGTACCAATGAGTTTATTCCCTAATGCCTTAACATATGTCTTACCACCCTATCTCTTCGTCTTGTCAGTTTTTTTCAATGTTCCTCTCCTCGCAGTTTCTGGAGAGAACATCCTCTTTTCTTATCAGCCCATCCAGTTTTCAACATCCTCTATATCACCACATCTAAAATGCTTAGATTCTCTTCCTGCCCGGTTTTCCCACAGAGCATGATTCACTTCCATACAATGCTGTGCATCAAACGTATGATCTCAGACATTTAGTCTTCAGATTAATGCATATGTTAGATACTAGTAGGCTTCTGGCGCCCAGGAATGTCCTCTTTGCCTGTGCTATTCTAGTTTTTACAGGCTCCTTGTTTTGTTCGTCATGGACTGCTTTCATTCCAAGGTAGCAGAATTACTTTACTTCGTCTACATCGTGATCCCCAGTTTTGATGTTGACTTATCGCTAACCACGTTTCTGCTAACTCATTACTACTTTCGTCTTTTTTCTATTTACAATTATTCCACAGTGTGTGCTCATTAGACTGTTCATTCCATTCAACAGATCCTATAATTCCTCCTCGCTGTCACTGAGGATACCAATGTCATCAGTGCATATTATTGCTGATAACCTTTAACTCTGATTTTTAATCTCACTACTAAACCTTCCTCTTATTTCATTCATTGGTTCTCCAGTGTTTGAAACAGTAGGGCCGAAAGTACATCATTGTTGGTCTTCCATTCTGTCAGCTAAATTACAAAAAGCACGGTGCTGTTTCATGTAGTCAGGTCGCAAAGCCACCAAATTTTAATGAACTGTCGGAAGACCTCCTGGATGTCGGCGCTTGGAACACTATCTTTCATTTGACCATAGCACAAGTGAATATAATACATTGCGCATAAATAGGTGGAAACAACATTATTATTGGATTTCATTACCTATGAAAACTCACTTGCAGCAGTGACAACCGTAAAATATTTAGGAGGAACTGTCCTATGTACCTAAAGAGATGCGACTAGATAATATTGCTTATAGGGAAAGCAGTTGCCAGGCTGGAATTCATTAGAGGATTAGAAGAACCCTATGGAATTGTAAGTAACCCACATAAAGAAAGAAAATACTCGTCTGGCCGTATTTTTGAGCACTGTTCTGTCAGGAAGTCTTCATCAGTTATGCTTAATAGAGGAGACAGCAAAGATCAGAAGAAGAGCGGCATATTTCGTCACTCATTGGTATAACTAAATGCTGGAGCGTTGCGAAGATGCTTCGGAATCTCCTGAAACAGACGCTACAAGAGAGGCGTTCAGTACCACGAAGAGGTCTACTGATGATATTTCGTGAATATACTTTTCAACATGAATATACATTGAAACTTCCTGGCAGATTAAAACTGTGTGCCAGACCGAGACTCGAACTCGGGACCCTTGCCTTTCGCGGGAAAGTGTGGTAGAGCACTGGCCCGTGAAAGGCAAAGGTCCCGAGTTCGAGTCTCGGTCCGGCACACAGTTTTAATCTGCCAGGAAGTTTCATATCAGCGCACACTCCGCTGCAGAGTGAAAATCTCATTCTGGATGAATATACATTGCTTCCTCCCACATATATCTCGCGACATGAATACAACAATAAAACCTATATAAATCAAGGTTCGTATGGTGTACTGCAGTCATTCTTCCTGACCTGCAGTACAGATGTCACTTTGCATTGAATTAATGAGTTCAGAAGAACTAAAAATCTGTTAACATTTATCTTTTTAGTCCTTCAGCCCTGCTGTTATCGTGTCACTGGGTTTTGTCACAACAACAAGCGTTCCCATTGTTTCTAGCTTCCTTTCTCCTACATGCACTTCTCTTCCTGGTGTATCTCCTGTTTTCTAACTTCTATTCACCTACATGCAGTCCTCTTCTTGGTGTAGCTCTTGGCTACACCACTAGTTACTACTGTACGTCTCAGTGTCCAGAAAAGTTTCAATTACGTGTGTGTGCCTGAGTACTCGGCGACCGCATAAATCCTCCCCCAAGAGCAAAACTACCGTCAGATTCCGATACATTGTTTGCCAAGAAGGAAATATTCATTGCCTTGTTTGGGTCGGTTGCGTATTGGATGGAAACCCATCGAATTCCTGCTGCTCGTCTAAATCCCAATAAAAAGTGGTAAAAGTTCAGTAATTGAGGTTTTATTTATGCATTTGCATCGCCACTTTCAACACGGGGAAAAGAAATTGCACTATCATGCCCCATCAACGAAGCATAATTATCAGCAAAAAAATTTACAGAAGTGTATTGTTCCATACGTCAGATCCATTGTCGATCTCAGACCTATTCCATCTGAGATCTACAATGGATTAGGTGCCAGTGACACAAGAAACTAATTTCGACCAATGGTTAGTTATTCCGCAACCCAGAATTTACTTGCTTTTACCTCTTTTTTGCTGACGCAGAAGCAAATCACGAGCCGATCGAAACCGCTAGGCTGCACTGTTCCGTCTTTAGCTATCCAAGCGACTACAGTAACAGGCACGACCAGAGGCGTTCCGCGTTGTGAAAGAAGGCGGGCTTCGTGCTCCAGTGAGCCGCGTCTCCCTGCAAGCTGCGAAGTGCACGCTCCGCTGCTTCACAGAGTGCCGTCCCGCCTCCTGGGGAATCTGCCGGCCACCCACGTCTTTCGAGAGTCGAACCCTAAGCCAGACTTGTAACCTCTGCATTTTGGCACTATATCTATTTAGACTTGCCCTTCAAAGCTCGAGACTATTAAAGGTAAATTAATTTAATGTTAGATGCCACACCTAAATTCTATTCCTCACTTGAAATTAAAATTGTTTCCATTCTTGGAACGATACATTTAATCTTTTATTGTTATTTGAATTGCATTTTACCTCGAAAAGTCTGTCATCTGCGGTCACCACAGACTTTCAGAAACATTTCACATTGTTGTATTTGGCAACCCTGACAGGACATGTACTAGTCATCTTCTATTATGGTTCAGTCCAAAGACACTTGTGGAACTTAGTGTTTTACATCATAGTCTAATATAAATTCGATGTTCAACGGCATTGTTCTAAACTGTGAGCAGAATCTTAAACATTTTCTTTCCAATTAACTGAACTTTTAGTTTTAGTCTTTTCTTAAGGCAATTTTTGATTTAAATGGACATAAAATACAACCTTGTCTCAGTCTTGCTCTGCACTACGTGTGACGATCTCTTGTGGGAATGTCATTAAGAAGATGCTGGCGTCACTACCCAGTAGATATATCTCTCAAGGACGTAACAGTATCGTTCTACGGTGCTCCATCTCCGAAGCTCATCACTGGAGCGCCTTGTGTTTATCGAGGATGTCACTGATTTCTTGACAGTAGTCAATTATGTTTATAGTGGAAGTACTGTAGCTCTTGCAGCTGCTTCACAAGCTGAATATAGCGGTGAACGCTTTTCCGATATTTAGGCGGCAAGTTTGTTTCAAATGAGTACAGGTATGTTTAGGGCACCCAACTGTAACGAAAGACTGCAGCAGTATCGCGATACATTCACCTTGCTTCACTTGCCGGGAAATATTGATACTATTCTAACGCAGTAACTAGTTCATATAACCTGTGAAGAGAGTAGCGGTATTTCATCGGTACATATACTGTAAGCCGGAAAGTTTGTGTAGACAATCATTTTTCTCGTTCTTTTGATCCTTTACTTGCCCAGGTGCAGTACTGAACGTTATCTGCCGATTTCTATAAATGGCACCGAACAATTTATGAATTCTGTCGGTACAAACGGGCTGGTCTTGCATACGAAGCAAAATTGAAGCAAATTAGAAGAAATGTGACTTTTTAAGTGAATATGTAGGTGAGCAGACGTGTTACAGGCATATTTTCCCACATTGGGGTGGAATACTTCCAGGTTATTCAGACCACTTGCCAGAGCCTTCGTATTTATTGCAATATATGAAACTAAATACATTTTTATTCACATACTAGCATACAATCCGTGTAATCAAAACTCAGTCAACTAATTAATAAATAAGATAATATCTTATTGTTAATACTGCAGATTAAGAGCAGAACGGCGCTGACAATATTGTTAAGTTCTCTTGCCATGTTGCGACAGCAATGAAAAATGTCTATTTTTTGTCTTCTTTAATTACTTGCTATAGCGATATCATAGGTCATTGGTAATATTGCTGACGAGCTTGTTTATTTAAACGGCGATTTTTTTTATCTAAGAAGCTCGTAGCTTGACTTTGTGTGATCTCTTCCCTTCATGTTCCATTTTATGGCCAATTAATATACACAATAATTAATAATTTACCAACGATCATGGCAACACATAAGCAAATGTTGGGGTCATGTATCGGTTGTCAGAATCCAGAGCCTATATTAAAAAGGCCATGATCTTGGTTGACACATATTTCCCATTACTTTCTTTCTTTCACTTCAGTGACAAAATATAGTTTACAGTTCCTGTACATATGGGCACAACAGACGTATGGAACTAATTCATGCTACTGTATTTAGCGATGATGAAAGGACATAATGTCGCCTTCTGCTATAGATCAGTCCAAACACTACTACCTAACACTGCAACTTACGCCATTACGTCACAGGAGCTAGATTTTGAAAGGAGGAAGTTTCAACATCAGAGTTTATGCTTTAACATTTCTGTTGTTAATTGACAGGACTTTTATTTATGATTTAGTTATTCAGTGTAATTTCATTGTTATGTGGATTTGAAGTATGACATATTGCAAACACAGTTCAGAGAGTAGATAATCAGATTTCTGAATACTATGCAAGACAGTCATTCTCTCAGAGACAGCAAAGGACTTGGAAGAGCAGTTGAACGGAATGGATAGTGTCTTGAAAGGAGGATATAAGATGAACATCAAGAAAAGCAAAACGAGGATCATGGAATGTAGTTTAATTAAACCAGGTGATGCTGAGGGAATTAGATTAGGAAATGAGACACTTAAAGTAGTAAAGCAGTTTTGCTATTTGGGGAGCAAAATATAATGATGGTCGATGTAGAGAGGATATAAAATGTAGACTGGCAATGGGAAGGAAAGCGTTTCTGAAGAAGAGAAATTTGTTAACATCGAGTATAGATTTAAGTGCCAGGAAGTCGTTTGTGAAAGTATTTGCATGGAGTGTGGCCATGTATGGAAGTGAAACATGGACGATAAATAGTTTAGACGAGGAGAGAATAGAAGCTTTCGAAATGTGATGCAACAGAAGAATACTGAAGATTAGATGGGTAGATCACATAACTAATGAGGAGGTATTGAATAGGATTAGGGAGAAGAAAATTTTGTGGCACAACTTGACTAGAAGAAGAGATCGGTTGGTAGAACATGTTCTGAGGCATCAAGAGATCACCAATTTAGTATTGGAGGGCAGCGTGGAGGGTAAAAATCGTAGAGGGAGACCAAGAGATGAATACACTAAGCACATTCAGAAGGATGTAGGTTGCAGTAAGTACTGGGATATGAAGAAGCTTGCACAGGACAGAGTAGCATGGAGAGCTGCATCAAACCAGTCTCAGCAGTGAAGACCACAACAACAACAATGCAAGACAGTTTAAACAGTTTTCTGTATCCTCAGCTGAACGAAATAAGAAAGTTTCAGTCATACTGAGCCCTCGTGCTACGGCTTTTGGTAGTCTTTTAGGACTAAGCCATGACATTATCTGAAAGCCACACGTCTCTGAACTGCTCCACGCAGCTGTTGCCATTCGATTTAGTGCGGCCAGCACACGCGCTGACGCGGCTGCTATGACATTTCGGCTGTTTCGGGGATAAATTTAATCCCAAGAGTGTGGGCGGCTGCGGCCGCTTCTTAACCTAATCCCCCAAAGAGCCGCGTTCGGCGGCGGCTGGCGACCACTGAGGCGGAAACCTGTTAGGCAAATAGCAGCGGGTCTCGCTGTAGACCAGCCCGGGGCCGTACACGTAGCCTGCCGCGTCCCTGGCAGTGCCGTTCGGCGTTAAGAGCTTTCGAGCGAAACATCACTGCCGGCCGGGGTGGCCGAGCGGTTCTAGGCGCTGCAGTCTGGAACCGCGCGACCGCTACGGTCGCAGGTTCAAATCCTGCCTCGGGCATGGATGTATGTGATGTTCTTAGCTAAGTTAGGTTAAGGCAGTTCTAAGTTCTAGGGGACTGATGACCTCAGCAGTTAAGTCCCATTGTGCTCAGAGCCATTTGAACCATTTTGAAACGTCACACGCGCAGGCGCGCTGCGGTAGGAGTGCAGGCTGGCCACTATTCTCTGAGGAGCCTAGTTGTAGGTGGACTGTGCCACGCGTACAGAACGGCAGGACATCTCGCCTCTGTTGCGTGTTTTCATGGCACTAGTTACCCAAGTAAAGGCAGGTAATACACTATACGTAAAAGAAACAAGATATGGAACAATAAGAATGAAAGACTAAGATCGAAGTGGTCGTATTAACAATTACGTAAGGTATGCAGTCTTTCTCCTCTGCTGCTCAATTTGTACATCAAAGACGCAACGACGGAACCAAAGGAAAAGCTCGGGGGAATGTATATGAATGATGACAGTGAAAGCTAGGAACACCTACAGCACCTCTTCAAGAATTGGTGGGCACACACTATGGATTGAGAGTAAACTGAAGAAAGATTAAAGGTATGACGTTAACTACACTACTGGCCATTAAAATTGTTACACCAAGATCAAATGCAGATGATAAACGGGTATTCATTGGACAAATATATTATACTAGAACTGACATGTGATTACATTTTCGCGGAATTTTGGGTGGATAGATCCTGAGAAATCAGAACCCAGAACAACCACCTCTGGCCGTAATAACGGCCTTGATACGCCGGGGTATTGAGTCAAACAGGACTTGGATGGCGTGTACAGGTACAGCTGCCCATGAAGCTTCAACACGATACCACAGTTCATCAAGAGTAGTGACTGGCGTATCGTGACGAGCCAGTTGCTCGGCCACCATTGACCAGACGTTTTCAATTGGTGAGAGATCTGGAGAATGTGCTGGCCAGGGCAGCAGTCGAACATTTTCTGTATCCAGAAAGGCCCGTACAGGACCTGCAACATGCGGTCGTGCATTATCCTGCTGAAATGTAGGGTTTCGCAGGGATCGAATGAAGGGTAGAGCCACGGGTCGTAACACATCTGAAATGTAACGTCCACTGTTCAAAGTGCCGTCATTGCGAACAAGAGGTCACCGAAACGTGTAAGCAATGGCACCCCATACCATCACGCGGGGTGATACTCCAGTATGGCGATGACGAATACACGCTTCCAGTGTGCGTTCACTGCGATGTCGCCAAACACGGATGCGACCATCATGATGCTGTAAACAGAACCGGGATTCATCCGAAAAAATGACGTTTTGCCACTCATGCACTCAGGTTCATCGTTGAGTACACCATCGCAGGCGCTCCTGTCTATGATGCAGCGTCAAGGATAACCGCAGCCATGGTCTCCAAGCTGATAGTCCATGCTGCTGCAAACGTCGTCAAACTGTTCGTGCAGATGGTTGTTGTCTTGCAAACGTCCCCATCTGTTGACTCAGGGATTGAGACGTGGCTGCACGTTCCGTTACAGTCATGCGGATAAGATGCCTGTCATCTCGACTGCTAGTGATACGAGGCCGTTGGGATCCAGCACGGCGTTCCGTATTACCCTCCTGAACCCACCGATTCCATATTCTGGCGTTACGTATTACCCTCCTGAACGCACCGATTCCATATTCTGCTAACAGTCTTTGGATCTCGACCAACGCGAGCAGCAATGTCGCGATACGATAAACCACAATCGCGATAGGCTACAATCCGACCTTTATAAAAGTCGGAAACGTGATGGTACGCAGTTCTCCTCCTAACACGAAGCATCACAACAACGTTTCACCAGGCAATGCCGATCAGCTGCTGTTTGTGTGTGAGAAATCGGTTGGAAACTTTCCTCATGTCAGCACGTTGTTGGTGTCGCCACCGGCGCCAACCTTTTGTGAATGCTCTGAAAAGCTAATCATTTGCATATCATAGCATCTTCGTCCTTTCGGTTAAATTTCGCGTCTGTAGCAAATCATCTTCGTGGTGTAGCAATTTTAATGACCAGTAGTGTACAAACTTACGAACGAAATTGGGGACCACGAAGTAGACGAAGTTAACGGAAGCTGGTAACTTGAATGCAAAACAACACATATGACTAACTACACAATTTAACGAAGGACGGTCAGAAGTATGGTCTCATAGTGTAGGTATAGTACAGTGTTATAGGCACACACAACAACAGGCCCGATAATTTTGTAGTCAGATTCGTATTATTATCAACAACATTTCAACTAAGTAACATTACATACAGAATTCAACGTTTTAGTCTCCATCTAAGAGCTATGCCAGAGTATTCTCTTTGTGTTTGCCCCCTACATCATGTATACATGTTTCGTATCTGCTTTACATTATAAAATGACAAGATAGCGCCAGATAGAGCAGCTGAAGCTTCTGTCCTGGCCGAATTTGGTTCCTGACGTTCCAGATTTGAATCGGCGCCTATCTGACTTGCAGTAGTCTATTTCCCCTGTCGCTCTGCGGAGGCGGCATGGCGTCCCTTTATCAAACACTAACGGCCGTCCTCTGTGGTGGTTTAGGTGATTGATAACATTGCCTCTATAAAGCTGAAAATTCACCTAGTTACATCGTCTTTGGAAACCTCAGTACTTGTGTAATCTCCGACATGCTATGCCCCGTACTTCTTGCACCTATCATCATCAACTTTGCTGCACTCGCTGCGTGCTGCCATCTTCGCTACACACTTGTACGTAATAGACTGCTCAGATTTCATATCTATACTCGCGTCATATGTCTTATTTAGCCGCAACAGTCAGTCGTCATACACGATATCCTCAAATGGGAGAACCCTTCTCGTGACGTCAGGCCACTGAGTTTATTTGGCCGATATCAGGTGTATTAACACTCAGATTTTTACATGATGCTCCAGTGAACATTCGGACGGACATGGGCTGTTTACAGGGTGTTTCCGCAAGAACGTGCAAAAATTTAACAAGACATAAGGCATGTTCCACTGAACAGTTTGAGGTAGGGAACCTGGGGTCGCAGAAGCCAGCTTAAGGAGATATGGAAGTAAACTTCTCTAGCATTACCGTTCTCCAGCTTATGTATAACTAACATACGTACAAGTTTACACGTATCGTACAGTTTATTCACATGTACATTCTTTATTTCCTGCAAGGAAACAAGGGCTCTTTGGGACTTATCTTCTACCTGGCCGTCTGAATGGCCAACTGTATTTGAGGTTCATGCGCAGAGTTCTAATTGAGTTGTTTGAAAACGTACCCTTGGGTGTTCGTGAGAGCATGTGGATGTAACATGACGGTGCACCGACTCACTTCAGTGTGGATGTCCGCGGCCATCTCAGTGCTGTATTTCGTGGTCGCTAGATTGGAAGGGAATGCCCTATTCCATGGCCTGCGAGATCACGTGACCTGAATCTCGTAATTATTTCTTATTAGGATAACTAAAGTCACTTGTGTATGAGCCCCCAGTGGATACGGAGACGGATATAGATGCCAGAATGGTAACTGCCTGTGATGTGATTCGAAACACTCCAGGGATATTTGTCAGAGTGCGTCAGAATCTTGTTCGCCGAAGTCATGCTTGCAGTGAGGTTGACGGCCGTCAATTTCAGCACACTTTGTAAGATGCAGTAGAAATAATACGGTCATTGAGTCAATGCTGGTATTTGCAGCTAACTGTAACTAACCAATGTAAATAAACAAGTAGACAGTAATGTAATTTTATTTCTATTATCTTCTTAAACTAGCTTTTCCGACGTTATGTTTCCTATCTCCAATTGTTCGGTGGGGCACCCTCTACGTCCTTTAAAATTTTTGCACGCTCTTATGGAAACACCCCGTATGTTTCAACATATATAGAGAATATAAGATATAATATACAAGGTAAACATTCTTTCAAATCATATCGAATAGTACTTGATCAATTTACATTTTTTTCTTTTTTTTACGATGAAGTACAGGTTTGGTGTCAAATCTGCCAGCGAGAAAGAAAATGCTGTGCTGTGCTGTTTCGTTTCCTTTCTCGCAGCAATTTTGAATTACGAAAGCAGGACATGTAAATCAGTAGATAAATTGTTTGTCCCATATATATTCCTTCCCCTCATATATAATGTTGAACAAAAATTGTAAACACAACAATGTGATGTTTTGTTTTCTTCTTCGCCGTCCGCTTTACAGATAACAGGAAATTGTATTTATGGCTTAAGGGCTTATGATTAGACTAATGCTGCAGAACATGACAAAATTACTGACAGTATTCTGACTACAGAATATGAATCATTCGAAACTTTGTAATCAAACCCATTCGTAGAGTTAAACTTTGCGAAATACAGTCACTGGTGCTACTATCCTCAGAGATGCAGCAGCTGTAGAGGTCTCTCTCATACCCCCTATATTAAAGATCCCAACCGATTTACCCATTCATTTTAAGCGACTTCAATTGTCAATCAGTGTTTCGTTTCCAGTAAGAATAAATGAGGCTAAAGGCCGGAGAGAGGGGAGAAGAGGAGATGGACAGAGAGGGGAGAGTGATGAAATGGACACTGGAAGGGGGAAGGAGGAGATGGGGAGAGAGAGGGGGGGTTGGAGATGGACAGAGATGAGGAGGTGCGCGGAAGGGTTTGAGGAGGAGGACATTGACAAAGGCAGGAGGAAGAGAAGGAGATGCACAGAGAGAAAAAGGAAGGAGTTTAGCTTGTATGTCCAATTCCCATTCATATTTAGCAACTGCGAAACATAGCTGTGTCCGCTAGTAATGAATAAAGGGATGGTCTCAATTCACCCAAAGGAGTATACGGTTTCACAGACTGTATAACGTACTGGAAAATATTTATGTTTGTGCTACTCTATATCACTCAGACTTTTAAACAACAAATGCTCCATTCCCGAATACAGGGTGATTCACGAAGATACGCAAATATTTTAATATGTTATTCTACAAGTAAAACTAAAGAAAAAAGTTCATATAAACATAGGTCCGCAAATGTGTAGTTACGGAGTTACGGCTAATAAAAGATTTTGCCTGAAATTTAGCAACTTCGCTAATACGAAGCCATCGCAAAACTGTATGAGATTAAAGTAAAGCACGATTTCCATTTATTTCGTTGTTACTTGTCCGGTGAATTTAACAAAACATGTCTGCACTAGTTTTCCAAAACATCCAGAGAAGCTAAGATTATTATACAAGTAAATTTGTTTACTTTCCATTAAGAAAGTAGAAACGTTTATGTCGTTATTGGCAGCCGTTAGAGAGTTGTTTCAGTCGTCTCCTAATCTTGAGGACAAAATCAATACACGTGAGGCATTACTTGCTCACATTATGAATACAACAGACGAAATTAAGAACATCCCTGACAAATTGAAACGAGCAACAAAATCTGTTCATACACGTGCAGCTAAATGCATTGAACTCGGTGGAGACATTTTTGAACATTTATTGTCAATGTATTGCGAAATTGTATGTACACTGTACAACTTCCTTCGTTTTTTCGGTTTAACATGAATTCACTTGTGCTGCGGTATTAATAAAAGAGGATTATCTGACATATTTACGCAGTTTCAGTTAACGTTATTACCATTATTCCTCCAAAATTAAATTCTCTGCAACTTCTGCTGAAAGCTTTGTGCAATTGTCTGGAATTTAAAAAAACAAATTGGGCCAAATAGTTAATAAATTAAAAATTTTACGAAATTAGTTATTTACTTCTCTGGATGTTCTGGAAAACTACTGCAGATACACGAGGGGACAACAGATTCGCCAGATCAATAACAAAAAAAAAATGGAAATCGTGCTTTACTTTAACCTCGTACAGTTTTGCGATGGCTTCATGTTAGCGAAGTTGCTAAATTTGTGGCAAAATCTTTTATTAGCCGCAACTCCGTAACGAAAAATTTGAGGACCTATGTTTATATGAACTTTTTTCTTTAGTTTTGCCTATAGAATAACATATTAAAATATTTGCATATCTTCGTGAATCAATCTGTAGAATGCGGGGGCTGAGGGGTCATCACTGTTCTGTTGCTATCACCTGAGAAAAACAAACTAAAACTCCAAAGCCCACGAGGAAGGTGGCAAGCGAATCCCAGAGCAAAATCGAGGAAGCAGTTCAGAACAGCTATACGTTCTCCCCTATTTGTGTACTACGTTTTCACGATCTTAAGCCGTGGGTTGTTATCCACAAAGAGAAAGCAATCGCCAGGGCCACAGTCACACCTAAATCATAGAATGTTGACTCTATATCTTGTAGCGTCCGACTTCCTGACTCTCATATGAAATTAACAACTTCTGGAACACATAAGTTCAGCAACGTTTATTCTTCACGTGAGATGTCTAGTTTGCGATACCAACAAACTGACATCATAACGTGTGGGTTTTTCCACTCATCAGAAGCTTAGATTCTAATTTTCTGGCATGACTCGTCAATTACAAAACAAGCAATGACAATAATTGTGGTCTTAACAATAATCTCGAAGGCACCTATTCAGGAGTTATTCTAACCACACTTTCACAAAATATATCTTGAAATTTAAATTTCTGTTCGTTAATCTGCAAAAATCCAGCTGCACAGTTATCCGGAATACGTAATCCGTGAACAAACTCTGTCTGCATCATTCCGATGGAAATCGTGTCAGTGATCTGTGAGACATTCAGTTAACTAGTTTTTCCGTACTAATTGCTCACTGTGTTACAGATTCCAGTAATTCACATTTCTGAGACAATGAACTACTGTTACCTATATTTAGATGAGTACTTTAAATGTGAAACAAATTGATATTAAAAACGAAATAGGTAGATATGCTACGATATGACTATGCAAAAGAACAGGAATGCTAAGAAATCTATTAGACATGCTCGTAAGCTGAGGGAACGGGCTAGTGGAGAATGTGATGGAATATCGAGGAACACACAACTTTGCACTGAAAGGGCAGTAGAGGGTTAGCCACAAGAGTCTTGTTATTCTACAATGAAATGTAATTTGAACCAGTTATAAATTAAAAACATAAAAATATGGATGTTCCCCAGTATTCATTTTTTTATCATGGCCTTTTAGGCCGTCATCAGACTGTAACTGAATATCGTCATCAAAGAGGGTACAGTACTGATGAACAACACTGAAAAGATATTAAACATGGGAAGAGAGCTTAAAACACAGAGTAAATCTCGTCTTTGAAAATGCAATAGTAATAGAACGAAAAGTGCATCTTTTAATCTAATGTAACTGAAAATCTTATTGCCAAACAGTAAGTAAATGTAAAGGGAGCAAACAGAGAACATTAAGACTAAATATGAAAAGACTGTGTTTAGACTGTATCTGGTGTGTTCCTTTTGAGAACGCGCGTAAGAGAGGAGCGAAAGATGTCAGTCTACACGAGCAAATAATTATGTACGTATCCTATATAATAACTGACACTATATTAACAAAATTTAAAAACTACGAGAGTATTGAGGAACAGCTTTAAGAAATAGTACGTATGGAAGGTAGTGCAGGAGCAAAGAAAAAAAAAGATTTAGTTGACAATTTAAACAGGAAATATGTAAACCACATTGTGTATCAGCAAGTATTTACGCTTGCTGCAGAGAAGATGCACGTATTTTAAAACTACAGAATATCTAACAATTTGAAATACATTATCACAGTAAAATAAATCAATACAGGAAAAATGAAAGAATATCTTTGAATAGTGGCAGAAACTGGAGAAACATGTGGATTAAGTGAAGTTTACCAGAGAGAAAGTTTTAATTTTTGTTCAAATCGAGTTCACTTTCAGCTCGCAGAACAAACCGACGCGCTGGAATAAAAGTGCGTAGTTTTTTCCTGTATTTTAGAGCACAGCTAATTCGATATATAGCCTTCACTTAACGCTATGCGCCGCTGACAGCAAAAACCGCGAATCCAAATATTTCTACGCCGCTCACGTCACGGGTAGAATTAATACCCATCCGTTTCTGGTCGATTGATCCTAATTAATGTGACCGAATTGCAAACAGCCGGCCAAACGCATACAAAAAAATTGAAAATATTTGTATTTTATCAGGCCTCATGATCGATGTTACAAATATTGGCAAGATTCGTTTTTTTCTTTTTTTCGTTATTAGTATTAGTTTTGGATGCGTCAGCACACGTAAAAATTAAACTCACAGCACGATTTTTCGGCATTTATGTTTAAGTTTCCTTTTCGTTGCACAGTTCGTGATGCCAGGCCCTCCTGGGGCGGTGAAACCATGCTTGTAATTAAAGTGCACGTACAAACGAGTAGAAAAAGTTAGCAAACCGACAAATTAATAGCAAAACAGCTATTAAGCCCTGAAATTTGAATATTAATTTTATGTATATAACCGAAGCGATCAAGAGATGACGATTCTGCAGTCGGGTTGCTCAGGTGTAGGGGTATTTTACATCGAATTTTGCAACTCAATAAGTATTGATCGGTGGGTCAAACAAACTACAAATGAAAAGGTCTCACAATCTCAAAAGTAGCGATTTTCGTTGGAACAAAATCTTTGTGAGTAGCAGTTCAGATCTTGCTGCAAAATGACTCAGTTAAGCTGATCGCAAAAAGTAGTTCCAAGTCGTCAGACGACTATTTTTCTCCTGTTAACAGTCTTTAAACACGACCCAGAACGAACACTCACCCTCCCTTTTAGCAGACTGGTTTTGAAATCAGCATGGGCTGCACCTGGGCCAAATGTACGTACCTTAGAATTAGGCACCTTTTTGCTAGAAGTTTCTTTCACAATGAACCCCTTGAGTGTGGGGTCCCAAGTTCAGTCTTTAGTAAGGCTCATTTGAAAGTGTTCTGTTGACAATTGCGACAGGAAAAATATTAGTTGCCAGTGACTCACCATGCCCATCAGGAGGGCGACAGAATAAGTGTCCGGCAGGTGCAGAGATCAACCTTCTATGGGATGTATTTATTAAAGTTCACAAAATGGACATCGTCAACATTCAAGAAATGTTCAAAACAAACCATTAACTTGTACCATGAGTACCGAATGAAAAATAGCGCGCCACAAAGATTCGCACCGTCATGATCGAAGGCGAACTCCTTGGGAGTTCGTACAGGACTCTCTTTTAGGTACCTACTCTTAAAGAAAGCATATTGAGTCATATTGGTGTAACGGGGATGATGAGAACTGATGGAATGTGATGGCATGCAACCGAATGCGAAACAGTCTGTCGTGGAGCTTATCGTGAAACTGGCTATCTTTTAAGGTGTAGCTACGGACAGTGCGATACCTTTTATAGGCACGGAAAAAACCAAACATCTGGAGACTGAACTTGTCCAGTGGTTCGAGGTGGCATTAACTGCAATGTCACACAAATGTTCCAAGAGGGATAATATGCTCTAAAGGAGAATGGTTTCCAAAAAAATATATATATATTTTGACCAGCTTTTGGCCAAAATCAGTGCTCATATCATAGCTGTAGTTCTCTTAGGCTCATTTTCACACTCTTGTTGCTGCGATGTAAATATTCCCTACTGCCCTACCAAGATCACGCACACGTGAAAGAATCGTGGGGGTGGCAGAGCACCTACAACTTCTCGCAGCACAGTAAATAACTTTCCAACCAATTTATGGCTCTGAGCACTATGGGACTTAACTTCTGAGGTCATCAGTCCCCTAGAACTTAGAACTACTTAAACCTAACTAACCTAAGGACATCACACACATCCATGCCCGAGGCAGGATTCGAACCTGCGACCGTAGCGGACACGCGGTTCCAAACTGAAGCGCTTAGAACCGCACGGCCACACCGGCCGGCTAACCAATTTACTATCCGCATCAACAGTCGACACAATTGTATACGAATGGGTTAAGTCATTGGTGTTATTTGATCCTGATGAACCTTCGCTTGATACCTCTAATTTTCAGGGTTCCTTTCATATGCATTTCCTCTTCAAATCCCCACTAACCGGAGTAAAGCACAAATTCTTGACTGAACTATTGGATGAGTTTGTTTATCTCAGCAACGAATTTTCGGGCCGATTCCGCAGTTTGCTGTGCATCGTCAAGTTGACGTTTTATTTGAAATTTCTTGAGTTTAATTCTTCCAAATCTGCAGCACTGCTTGAAGTTATGCAACCATCCACTGCTTCCCTTGGAATCATTGTGACCTATGTCTCCAGCACTATTCTGTATCGAGTATCCTTGAAAGGCGCAAACTTCACTTCTTGTAACAAATGCGCACTGTTCTCCCTTGAATATCCATAGTATTTCCTATGCACTACACTGACATATAGCTGTGTAATAATTCGAAATCTGTTCATAATAGTTTTTTTATTCCGTTGTAGATGATCTTTTATGTGCGTAATTATGTTTAGTATCCGCTCCTTGGACAACGATTGTCCCTTACTACGTTTCACTGGAGACGGGATTTGTGACTGCCTGTCCAACAAGGCTGATGAACTACATGGCCCTACACCTATTTCACTTGTTAAGTATGTATCGTCATCACTGTACCCCTCATGTACATTGTCCACACACTCGAGCGTATGCGACACCACATGTTCCTCTCACTTATCTTGCAGAAACGCTAATATTTCATCTTCCACTTCCATCTCACTTTGCGAAATCCCTTGGGTTTCTTTCTGACGAAATATCAACTTCGGCAACTGTTTTAGATACATTGCAATGTTTAAATTACTTTTTTTTTTTTTAACAACACCAGTAGCGCTAGCGTTGCTGTGAGTTACTCGTCGACTAAGCAGTTCAACTACGCTCCATAGCCTGATGCTGTGCTCACCACTGGATACCTCCAGCCCTGCTCCTTGCTGGCATTAGCAGCCAATATTTTGGTTACGTGGTACGCAATATATGGGGCGTCGAATGCCGTAAGCGTCAGTGGCCTTTTGCGACCTCGCACTCAAGGGTTTCCTTAAGCAAGTATTTCGATGAACAATCGTTTCGTTAGCTTTTTTGTCCACAAGTCGCGTAAACGCAACTGCAATTTTAACGAGTGTTGTTATTAATATTATTATCCTTTATTATTATTATTATGTTTATTATTAGAGTGCAAGCTTCAATTGTATGTACATTTGAAGACAACCACATATCTATTTTATTCTATATTATTATGTTTTACTCGTGTTATTATTATATTATTATTATTATCATTATTATTATTTCTGAGTCGTGTCTGTAATGGCTCTAATTATGTTAAATCTGACTGGGCAGAAATCCTGGGCATAACTTTATCCTGACAGCAGGAAAATAGATCTGATGATTTTGTATCATGGTCATGACAGGAACCTTTCAGTCAGATCACCACTTTTTGTAGAACTTCGCCGCTGGCAGATGATACTGTAGACATCATAGCATCCGAACATAGGGAGCATTTCTACATGTTCTGCGTATCAAGTAAGGTAATGGTTTCTTGTTACTTCATGACACGTGTTTGCAACGATTTTGTGACGACAAAAATATACAGGCTACGAGTTTTTGCGTTTATTAAGACTCCTCTGTCGACATGCTTATACAAAAAAAAAGAGCTTAGCAATAGTGATCATTTGCAAAATCTCTGTATAAATTTGGTAAGCAGCTTCCCAAATAGCATGCAAGTAAACCGTCTAGTTCTGATTGTAATGGCTATTAAAAAGAGGCCGACAGACCATGCAAACAGGCCAATGAGTGGTGTATAGGCTAAGGAAATTCTTTGTTGGATTTCGACAGAAAAGAAACACAGGGTAGACGACCTAATGGATGCCTTGATCAGGCAAACATCCCCATCAGAGGAAAAATAAATAAGAAATTACTGGTGGTTGAAGCGGATTTTTTATTCTATTAATGGAAGCTGAATAGATAATAGAAAACATGCTGCAGTTATTTGTGAGTCTACAGCTGAAGTTCGCAATGCATTCATGTAAGAGTCTAGTGAAGGCATTGTTCCAGTAGTAGCTATCGAAGTGAGCGGTAATGACTACATAATATAATTATACTGGAAGAGCATTTTGAACTCCTAACGAAAAAGAATGTTAAAGCCAATGAAACGCGACCTGGTCGCTGTGCTACCATTTTCGTGTACAAAAGTAAGCTTTTTCTGGCTTGCTCATAATGTTCACGGAGCATGTAAGCAGGTTTACTTTCTCCATTGGCATATGAGGAATTTCAGTGCGTAATGCCGTCTGAGTGTGTTCCGTTTTTCTTCCGCGATGGCTATATATATACCCTATCCACATATAAAAATAGATGTCCGTATGTAGCTGTGTGTGAGTGTGTGTGTGTGTGTGTGTGTGTGTGTGTGTGTGTGTGTGTGTGTGTGTGTGTGTAAACAACTGGACCAATTTCAACCAAACTTCGTACACCTATGCCTTTCTGTCACACAACAATCGCTGTGCGGTAATAACTACCTACCGATCATAGTTCAGAAGCTACGAGTCATAAATAACGAGAGGCGTGAAAAACTACCGCGGATGACGGTGTGGTGTGCAATGTCCAGTAACGGAATAATCGGTGCGATATTCCTTCTTGTCATGGTGACTATCGAACAGTACGTGAAGGTTTTTGAAGATGATTTCACCCCCATTATCCAAAGTGACACTGATTTCGACAAGATGCGGTTCATGCAATACGGAGCACTACCACATCGAAGCAGGTTAGTGATGTCCTGGAGGAATACTTTGGGGACCACATTCTAGCTCTGGAGTACCTAGAGGCCACTGGCATGGGCCTTGATTAGCCGCCATATTCTCGGGATCTGAACATATGCACTCCTTTCGTGGGGCTACATTGAAGACAAGGTGTTGGGGATATCCAAAACCATTACTGAGCTGAAAACAGCCATTCAAGAGGTCATCAACAGCTTCGATGTTCCGATAGTTCAGCGGGTCATGCAGAATTCCGCTATTCGTCTGCGCCACATCATCGCCAGTGATGGCAGGCATATCGAACATGTCAGAACGTAAATATGTGTATCGGTAGTGAAGTTTGTACGTTGAATAATGTGTGTGCACGCCGTAGTTTGTAACTAATTTACGTTTTTTTTCAATAATTCAGTAATTGTCCTGCACCTATACAAGTATATCGTTGTACCATACATACGAGGGTTATTCGAAAAGTAGGGAACGATCGGTCGAGAAATGGAAAATACAGTGAAAATCTGATGAAGCTTTTCACAGATGCGTTGGTCACTGTGTCTAGTACGCCCGTCGGCCGCATCATGTCGCTCTTTTCAGCTCTGAGTTTACATTGAGAACGTAAAGATGGCTAGAAATTAGCGTCTCCCGCCAAGTATAAGGACCTGGCGAAAGATTTCGCCTGAAGCTATGCAATCCACATAACATAACTGTCATGCAGTTCGTTCTACACGACAATTCTCGGCCGCACTCTGCAGGGGCAATGAAGATGCTCCTGCGGCGTTTTTGATGGGAAGTGTTTGATCACCCACAATACAGCCCGTAATTGGCTACTCCTGAGGCTCATCTCTGCTCAAATGAACCGCTGGCTATGAAGACAATATTTTGACATAGACAACGGACCGAGCGAGGTGGCGCAGTGGCTAGCACACTGGACTCGCATCCGGGAGGACGACGGTTCTATCCATCGTCTGGCCAGCCTGATTCAGGTTTTCCATGATTTCCCTAAATCGCTCCAGGCAAATGCCGGGACGGTTTCTTTGAAAGGGTACGGCCGCCTTCTCTCCCCATCCTTCCCTAATCCGATGAGACCGATGACCTCGCTCTCTGGTCTCCTCCCCAAAACAACCCAACACAGACTACGAGCTGCAGTCCGGAATAGAAAACTATCTTAAAGCACTGGCAGCTATCGTCTATAACGAGGGAATTGAAAAGTTGATACAACGCTACGACAGATGTCTAAGTCTGAGTGGCGACTGCGTAGAGAAGTAAGTGGAAGTTGTAGCTAACCGTTGCAAAAATAAAACAGTTTTGATTTTCACTGTGGTTTCTATTTCGCCACCTATCGTTCCTTACTTTCCGAATAGCCCTCGTAGTTCAAGAGATATGACACCATAAACACTGAGATTCGTGAAAAAATACCGTATCATGTATGAAGTTTTAATACATCTGTTCTTCACTACCAAGACACTTCAACAGCAGAGTTAAGGAAATCCCTCACACCTGGAAGTGCTGCTGACAGCTCTCAGCTGCAAAGCACATATGTCTGTAAGCGAAAACAGTAGCTGTCTGAGAGCTGCGAGAGGCGTTGCCATACAGACGCTCACAAAACTGCGTTATAGACACGCGAAGTAACTGCGCCCAGTGTAGAGAAACTGATTCATAATTTGAAATGTTTTTTCACAAATAAATGCACATGAAATTTTTTCGATATTGCACTGCAAATGCAGTTCATTTTTTGTTTTCGTTTATAATAGAAAACTGGAAAAATAACTACCCTTTGTCAGCTAATACAATTATAATTGCCAGCTGCTGTAGCATCATCTAATGAGGTTTAGAAACGTACTGTTCATTTACTGAGTAGTATAAGACAGAGTAAATACCCATACGATGGATATTAAAACACACACACACACACACACACACAAAACCACGATGGCGTGCTCACTATACTGCTGAAAAACAGATTAGTCTTGACTACTAGTTAACGAACGATTTCTGTTGTTTTCAGCAACGTCTCCGAACTGTAGAAGAGCAGGTCAGTTTGTTAACCATTTAAGTAATAATTATGTCACATATTTATATTCCAGAAAGTTTACACCTACTACTTATATTGTATGGAAAAGATTTATTCCTTCTCATTTAGCAGCACTTGGTGGTCAGTAATGCTGCCAAGAATACACGCTTCGTTTGTGTGTGTGTGGGGAAGGGGGGGGGGGTATCTGGGAGAGGGGGGAGGAGGATATACGTCGCGTGTTTTTTTTAAGATCCATGTATGGTTTTTCTTAGCCTCTCCCATAAGGTAACAACATTACATCATGCATGCTAGCCACCTTCATCGCCACTTTGCTTTAGCGAATGTACTGTGCAGGAACGTGTTGAACAGAAGCATGTAGGTTTGGATAGCTTGTCTGTTGGTACTCGGTGATTTGGAACTCTCTTCAAGTATCAGATAAATATGTTGATGTATGTGTACAGCGTAGCCTTACTGCATACGCAAGTGTAAAGGACAAGGCACCGACAGCAATAATAAGTGCTAATGCAGCTGAACGGTCAACAGCAACTGTTCGCCTGAAAATTAAAATTTAACTAACGTCTCCATGACGAAGGCAGTCTTTAAGGAACTCATATAGGTATTAGCTGTTTCCCCAACTGATATCCCACACTATACGTAAAGACACGTGTTGTGATTAACCATTATGTACAGTTATCGCCGTTAACTATGTAGGAATTACAGAAAAATAGTTACAGGAGTGGCAGTAGCCATAGTGAGATCCACTCGAAGAGTCCTAAGGAAATGAGATTCACGCAAGGAGGAGCTAGCTTGTAAAACCGTAGTTACTCTCTTGAATGTTGCCCGTAAGTCTCACTAGGTTGAATTAACAGTGGAGATGGAGAGGATGCAGAAGAGGCCATCACACCCCGTCACGGAGACTTTTTAGCAGGTACTTCAGCCAATTCCAGTGGCAAACGCTACAAGACAGTCGTGTCTTAAAATTCCGGGACCGTAAGAAGAGTGAAGCAGAATATTACATCCTCCTACGTATACCAAGTGAAATGACCATTCCCGCAAAACTAGAGGCTTGTCGATGTTCACTCTTCTTGAACGCCATAACAGGAAAGCAGGAATAATAGTGGTCCGCGAAATAACCTCTGCCCCCCCCATCCCCCACACGCACACACACCACATGGTGCCCTATGAAGCATAGACATAGGCAGGATAATGCGCACGCGAATTCGTTCAGTCATATTTTTTAAAGTCTCTACGCTAATATTACATTAAAGCTAACTCTAGACACCACAAACAAAAGTTTAAATAAAGATACCCAATTCATGCTATGGAAATTAAAGAACTGATAAATCTCCTAGATCATGTGAAGCAAAAAGATTTTTTGTTGTGGTTTATAACATGTCCATTCACCAACATGTGCTGAAATGGATGCTGAAAACAGTATAGTCACATATAGCTGTGCTCATTTGTGATAGAGGTCAAAGATACGACATAATTTGTACAGGCTTTAGCATCACTGTCGAGGAAGTGACTGGGTGCAACTCTGTTTGAATATCCCATAGTAAAATTGTACAACTGAGCTCTAAGGAAAATGGACGGAAAATTCCACCAGCACGACCGAAACAATGGCTTACAGCAGCGCTTATCTTTAGAGCTGTATTCTTATCGCAGGCGTAAAGGTCCACTCGTCCGCCGTTCATAACAGCAGTACTGCACGTGTAAAGGCGGAGCAAAAGACAGCTACCAAACCGACTGCATATGACGACAGATTTGAAACACTGTGACTATATTTTGACATTTAGTCCTACCACTAACGGGCCCGATGAGAGCATCCGTACACTTAATTGCCGTTAGAAACCGATACACAAATTGGACCCACAGATTTGCTTTCAAGAGTTAACTTAAGTCGAATATCTTAATAGTTCGAGAAACAGACTGATGTACACTACTCATTTCATAATGCCCTTCTTTCTAATATGTGAAAAATACTGCTTTTCAACACGTTACTGGGTTATTTCAAGTTGTAATGCAAGCTACTAATGTCGCAACACTCTGTTAGAGAAGCATTAGTCATTATAGCCAAAAATGACGTTAAGCGTTATTAGGATAATGTCTAACTGCACGTCTATAAATATTATAAATTTAAGTTCCTGTACGCGTTTTGTGTCTGAATGTAAAGGGTAATCTCATGACCTACTGTGGGAATTTTGGCTGTTCTCACTAATAGACCGATTCACGAGAAAGGTAGGTGCACAAAATTTATCGTCGCTACGCCAGAGAAGCCGTTCCGGCGTAGATACCTCTACCCGTACGAAGCCACGCCGGGTCGCTGGTATTCCAGTATTTAAACCCAGCGAGCTGGAGTAATGAAAAGGTACTAGAGTGACATTTCTGAGTATGGAGCTACAAATTCGCACACGGCCGTCCAGGTTTGAGTTTTCCGTGGTTTTTGTAAATATTTTAGTGAAAATTTCGGTGTTGTTTCTTTCAGGGAACAATACAACACAGTGTCTCATAATTGGCAATTATTTTGATGTAATTTGTTGGAAATAAACGCACTTCACTAGTTTCGTCAGCGTTCGTTTCTTAGAAAACCATAACGTAATTACGTAAAACTTCTGGAAAACAGAAACCCTCGCAGAGCCAATAAATTCAAATAGTATAAAATCCACACACACACACACACACACACACACATAGAGAGAGAGAGAGAGAGAGAGAGAGAGAGGAGAGAGAGAGAGAGAGAGAGAGAGAGAGTAGTAGCTCGCTCAAGGGCGTAATGGAGTGCTTATTGTCGAGATGGCGTTTTCAGGGTGGCAGCGCACTATAAATAGATGATCGAGCAGATATCTGGTCACAGTGCAAAGCACGCAGGAAGAATTGGTAAGTGAAATACTCTAAGAAGAGTACTGTGTGCCCAAAGTTATTGAAAGTTGTTCGTTATTAAACAAGAGCCTGTTACCATTAATTATTGGCACATAATACATTATGCCGCACCACATGCAACTCGTCTCAAAGTAACATCGAGCCAATTATTTCACGTATACGACTTGCCGGTGCATTAGTCACAATTTATTTTGAATGTTATAGTGTTTTTAGTTGAACTGTAATTGTCTTGAGCGTTGTTAATTATTGTACGTCGCTTGCCATCCGTAGGTTCCTATTCCTCTACTATTATTTCTAAGTGAGTCCTAAGTGAAAGAGACATTGTTATTTTAGCTCAGAGAAATTTTAATTGCACTTGCCAGTTACCATAAATTCAAACAGTTTATGAAACTATGTGCAGTTATAATTAACTACTCACTGTAAATTATAGTGCTCATGTTGATACCCAGCTACTCAGCAGGACTTGGGAGAAGTAAAAGTAACTTCAAATTGATGCTAAATTAAAGTGAATGTTAAATTTTGACAAGAGTGATTATTACAATACCGTTGTGTGTTTCCAAATACTTCGTGTATTTTTTTATTTTCATACACTGGTTTTGTAGAAGTGTGTTGTTAATTAATGATACTATTACGAACCTTTCTGAAGTAATACTTATTTTAAAATAATGATTATCTAGTCTCGGTTATTTGTTTCACAAATGTTAACGACTTATAACAATACAGTGAGAAATGTAGCTTAGCACTTCTCGTGTTATGTACTGCTAGTAGGCAATCAGCATTGATTTCTATTAATAACATAAAATTCAAAGGCAGTGCTAATTAACGTAAATGGTTTCTATCGTGTGGATTTTCTATTCAAGCTAATTTGTGTGAATTCTGGTTCCACTACTGTCTACCTACACAGTTGTGGTTATTTACGTTATTTTAGGTAAAATTCAATAATTAACAATTGTTAACTCTTGCTCACTTAATGCGCTGGTAACCGTAAATCATTATTCAGTTATCAAATTTCACGTAGTTTCATTTACATATTCAAAATTACAGCTAACTACAGTGAGTTACTTAATTCCATTCCGATCGCTGTCGTACACGATAAATATCTGTGAGATAGCGGTCAAGCCATAATCTTGCTCGCATTCTTTCTGTTAGCATTATTACTTGGAATCGATGCCTTTCTTTAAATATGGAACATTAGGTAACACTCGTCATTAAATCAAATAATCACCGAAGAGTTCGGATAGGTTATAAGGAGTATACTACCGGTCTCCTTCTCCAGCCTTTCCCAATTATGCCTCATGCTACACCTCTAACTACCTCGTCGTCGACGGATCGTTATACATTTCTCCTTTTTATTGTTTTTATTATTATTTACAGACTGATCAGCCAGAACATTATTACCACCGACCTGCTGTCGAAAAAACCCGTCCAGGCTGGCGAGGAATGACTGCTGTAGTCAGACATACGCAAAGTGCATGTGAGCGCGTGGTCCGTGTGAAGGTGAGGAAGGCGCGCAATCTGAGTTTGACCGAGAGCAGATTGTGACGGTTCGGAGTCTCGTCAGGAGCATATCAGAAACTGCGAGACTTGTCGTGTGTTCGAGGAGTGCTGTTATGATTGTCTCCAACACGTGGCGAAATCAAGGTGAAACCACGTCCAGACGTCGTGGGGTTGGGTGGCCACCTGACATTACAGATGTCAGGCGTCGTAGTCTGAGCAGACTGGTAAAACAGGACAGGCGCGCGAACTGTGGCGGATATAAAATCCGACTTCAATGGTGAGCAGACTACAAGCGTGTCTGAAAACACAGTCCACCGAACACTCCTAACGATGGGCCTCCGCAGACGACGACCCATGCATGTGCCAATGTTAACACCACGACATCGGCAACTACGACTGAAATGGGCACGTGACCATCGGCACTGAGCGTTGGCGCAGTGGCAGAGCGTTGCATTGTCTGATGAATCCCGCTACCTTCATCATCACGCCTCTGGGAGAGAGCCTGGCCAGGAGTGTGATTGAGTGGTTTGAGGAAGATAGTGGCGAATTCCGGTTGATGTGCTGGCCCATCAACTCGCCAGTTATGAACTCGATCGAACGCATCTGGGATGTAATTGAATGTAGTCTCAGAACTCGTGACCCCCTCCCCGGAATTTACAGGAATTAGGTGACTTGTGTGTGGAGATGGGGGTGCCAGCTCCCTCCAGCGACCTACTTCCATGCCACGATGCGTCGCAGCTGTTATCCGTGCCAAGGGTGGACGTACCGGCTAGTAGGTAGATGGTCATAATATTCTGGCTGATCAGTGTCTGTATGTGCAGGTATCCAAAAAATTAAGAGAGAAAACAAAAAAACAAGCATCAATTTATGCGATAAGAAGCACTCAAAATGTAGAGTGAGCCGGCATTTACCATTACCTCCGGATATGTCCGATGCGACAAGTTGTAGATGATTGTATGAGTCCACAGGACTTAGTCTTGCACTGAAGATGGTCTTTCTTTGGTTGAAATCGATATTAAATTAAAATATAAAAACTGTTACAATTTATGCGACCAATGTTGGAGTTTCCCTTGCTTGCAAGTTGAAGGTAGACCAAGTATCATGCACTCATCCCCGTCTCCATCTTTAGTCATAAAGAGTGATTCGAAAGACTATATCTCCGACAAGAATTGAGATATGAGGGTCAATCAAAAAGTTTCCGTTCGAAGACCGTACAGTTCAGATTCGGTATGCCAATCAGGCTAAATCGCCGTGAGCATTGAGGCAATCATTCCACTGTGGCACCAGGTCGAAGATACCCGTTTGACAAAATACCGTGATCCGCTGCATGAAGAAGTCCGTAACTGTCTGCTCATCCTACAGGAATCGTCGACCCTTCAACGCCGTTTTTACGGGACCGAAGGCGTGATAATCGCTTCTGCGTTAAGACATTTGCCAAATGAGGACGAGCGTTATCATGGTGGTTTTCGATAGACGTGCTTCCCCATACGCCTTCTTAATTCTCCGCTAGATGTCAGTCGCTGTTCGTCCTTCGGCAGCCAAGATAACAATAACAGTATGCTGCCCTGTTTAGACACATTTGGTAATTACTTCGCCATGGTTCACCTTTCCGCATTTCCACACGCACGTCAAAGAGACATGAATGCCACACCAACCCCTCACGTACCAGTCGTTGTTTATAAATCATCTTCGTCCCTTGCGGAATCTAGGGGTAGATTTTAGCTTACTTATGAGAGCACGAAGTTTTAATTTTCAAAATAAACATGCGATTTTACAAGGGTATATCTTCCACCATTTGCACACACAACTTCAAGGTACTTTGCGAAATTTGCGAAATTTGTTTACACAATTTACCTTTCGCAGATGTTGAATGTGCCTCCTACGGAATACACGACAAACAACCAGACGAAACTTTAAGGTCCCATACTTTTAGGACCGTGTTTAAAGATGCTGCATTATCGGCTACCGCTATGCAGCGTCACAGTTCACCCACAGTTACCGAAGGGGAGGTACGCAGACGGATTCTTTCACAATTCCTCACCCTCACAAAAGTGGTGGATACTGAGATAATCGATAGCGGAATAGAAAATAAACTACAATCACTTACTAGCAGAAAGGCACCAGAAGAGAACGAGGTAATGTAAGATTCTACAAACTCTATGCAAAATAATTTGCTTCCCTCCTAGCGATAGTTTATCATAGTTTGCTGGAGTAACGAAGAGTACCTAACGACTTGTAAGAAAAGCGTAGGTCATTCCCGTTTTCAGGAAGTGGCCTTGGACAGATGCACGTAATTATAGGCCTATATTGTTCACGTCAATCTGTTATAGAATTATGGAATTGTTTTACGCTCAAAAACTGTGACGTTTTTCGAGAATAATAATCTCCTCTATAAAAATGAATATGATTTCCGAAAAAAGAGATCTGCTCGCTGTGTTCCTCCATGAGATCCACAACGCTGCATACAACGGAACTCAGGTTGATGGCATGCTCCTTGATTTAATGGAGGCGTTAGACACCGTCCTGCACAGCCGTTTATAGAAAAGAAAGTACGAGTATCGGACCAGATTTGCGACTGGATTCAAGACCTACTTTCAGATAGAGCTCAATACATCGCTCTTAACGAAACAAAATCGACAGATGTAAAGAAACTTCCGGAGGAGCCGAAAGAAGTGTGATAGGTCCGTTACTGTTTATATTGTATATAAATGATCTGGTAGAAAGCGTCAGAAGCCCTTGTGCACAGATGATGCAGTTGTCTTTAAGAAAGTAGCAACGCCAGAAGACAGTATCGATTTGCAGAATGATCTGCAGAGGACTGATGAATGGTGCAGGCTCTGACAGTTGACACCGAACGCAAATAAATGTAAAGCATTGCGCACGCAGTTTGCCTGCTTAGCTGGGCGGTAAGGTGCTTGCTCCAGTGCAGTGGACCCGGATTTGATTCCCCGCCGGGTAGGAGATTCTTTCCGCTCGTGGACTGGATGTTGTGTTGTCCTTATCATCATTTCATCCTCATCAAAGGCGCGCAAGTCGCACAATGTGGCATCGACTGAAATAAGACTTGCACTTGGCGGCCGAACTTCCCCGGACGGGGCCTCCCGGCCAATGATGCCATACGCTCATTTCCATTTCCATTGCGCATACACAGGAAAAGAAATCCGCTACTGCACCGCTACTCTACTGATGACAAAATGGCTCTGAGCACTATGCGACTTAACTTCTGAGGTCATCAGTCGCCTAGAACTTAGAACTAATTAAACCTAACTAACCTAAGGACACCACACACATCCATGCCCGAGGCAGGATTCGAACCTGTGACCGGAGCGGTCGCTCGGCTCCAGACTGTAGCGGCCAGAACCGCACGGCCACTCCGGCCGGCTACTGATGACAAATTGCTGTAAACAATATACCGTTAAATATCTAGGAGTGACAATCCACAGCGATCGGGGATTGAATGACCACTTAAAACAAATACAGTAATGAGAAACGCAGACGCCAGACTGAGAGTCATTCGAAGAAACTTAGGGAAATGTAACTCATCAACGAGCTAAGTGACTTAAAAGGCGCTTATTTGACCAACTGTGGCTTCAATCATTCTTCCCACACGCCATTCGCGAATGGAACAGGAAAAGGGGGGATCAGTTAGTGGTACCAAAGTACCGTTCGCCACACGCCGTCAGGTGGCTTGCGGAATGTTGATGTAGATGTAGACGTAGAGAAAAATTAAACAACTGCATACTTTCAAATCAGGTGATGTTAAAGGCAATGTTGCAATGCCGATGTGATCGATCCATCGATGAGGCAGCTCATTTTTAATAAATGATCTTAGATGCAACAAAGGTGCGATAGTGCTCCATCCCGTTGGAAATCTTTGTTGCTGTGTTATCGTCATCTGGACTTGACGCACATTGAATAATAAAAGAGAGAGCTGTGCCAAGGAGACCGCCATCGCCAACCACGTGAACAGGAAATTTTCCTCTAGAGCAATCGATGCGTGAGTTAAAATTAACCTCAAGTTTCTGTCTTCTTTCAAGTAGAAGATGCAGTCTTGTGAAATAGGATCAGCCCTTTTAGAACACCCTGCAGACCAAGCTACAAGGCCGAAATTACACTGAAGTAGCTCCAGGAGAGTGACGATGACCTCCAATTAATTCTCTGGAATTTACCTAGCATAACACTCCAGCTGCGCCATGGAGCAACAGCTCAGAGCGTCTCACGTAGTTTAGAGATATTACGTGTACTGCAGGCGCTGTCTACGGGGTGGTTATAATTAAACTTGAGCTACTTGAGAAGGCCCCGAAGAATAATTAATGCTCGGAGGACTATGAAATTTCGTGGAAACATCTGTAAGCACATGCAATGGAGGAGTAACGAATAAATCTTGAAAGAAATACATTTTAAGTTCCACATGAGAGGAATATAGTGTCTTGGTGGTTACACAGTTTGGAATAATCGGCCATTGACTCGGTTTTCTCCAAAAGTGTTACAGAGTAGCCGAGTGACCTCATGAGCAATGTGAGGTGGAGCTCCTCGAGCATCAAAACAACTGAGTCCGAAGCGTCTCTCACGCATAGGGCAGGAATCACATGTTGGAGAAGCAGACCACAGTTATGTGTACCGTTCACGCTGCATGTTCTAATTCTTAGGGGTCCTAGCTCTTTTTTTTTTTTTTTTTTTAATTATAAACCGTGCCGTGAAGCCACACCATACAGTGACAGGTTCATTACGCAGGGAGACTTCATAAACGATCGATGGCAATAGCCCCAAATATTACGATTATGAGTGTTCACTGCCCCAGTGAGCGTAAAGTGTGTTCCATCATTCCACAAAATGTTTTATGGCCACATGTTGTCAACTTCAACCCTTGCAACAATATGGAGAGCAACGTCTACTCCAATGTCTGCGTCACGCGACAAAAGTTAGGTAGTAATTTGCAGTTCTTGCGGATTATATTTCACAACGGTTCACAGCACTTTTCGAACGCTGGAAAACGAAGCAAACCGAACCACTCAACAATCCAAACTACGTAACCACCAAGATCAGTCTGAATCCTCTCGTGTGGAAATTAAAATGTGCTTCTTGCAATTGTTTGCTGGTTATTTTTCTTCTTACTAATGTTTCCAAAAGTTTTATTGTCCTACTATCGCCCGTTTCTCATGGTGCCCTCTCGAGTAGTGAAAGTTTAATTACAAAACTACCCGTTCATCGACCGGTATATCAATAATTCATACAAACCAAGTTCGACGAACTGCCGCTGCTAAATAATTACTTCGTTGTATTGGCGGTCACAGTTTTCTAAGTCATCAGATCATCCCGAAGACTGGTTGTATAGCCGGCCGAAGTGGCCGTGCGGTTAAAGGCGCTGCAGTCTGGAACCGCTAGACCGCTACGGTCGCAGGTTCGAATCCTGCCTCGGGCATGGATGTTTGTGATGTCCTTAGGTTAGTTAGGTTTAACTAGTTCTAAGTTCTAGGGGACTAATGACCTCAGCAGTTGAGTCCCATAGTGCTCAGAGCCATTTGAACCATTTGAACTGGTTGTATAATATTCACCTGTATATGAGCGAAGTCGAAATCAATCCCATGCGCGTCTAACAGTGGGAAGGATGTGGGAGTTCCGCCTTTATCTCCAGATTAAGATCCTCGTGGAAGCGGTTTTGCATTAATATCATGGCCGTCGAGTTTTTCTGTGTAAACATCTTTCCTAGTAAGGCATACTGACTGAAGGCTAAACACGCACCAAACATAATGTTTCAACAAAAGTTTTCAATTACACGTAGTCCGATTTCTGTACCTTCAAGTGCATATTTTTGAAATTAAATTATTCAGCAAGTTGGACAGAGCTGTGTGTCAATGATTTATAATAATAACTGTCAACATTGTATTTGCTTAAGAAATGACACAACCACAGCAAAGTATTCACAAACGCACGTATATTACGTTATTGTTAAGCATGTACAAAAGTAACGCTGCTAATTTTGAAAACATAATATCGAAAATATTAAGCAGCTAGGACAATATATATAGACTTTTAAATACGTAATGCCACCAAACAATTTCTTGAAAGAAAAATATGGTCCTTCAAATCCTTCAAACATGAGTTTTAGTGCCAAATAGCATTAATGAAGTAACTCTTCAGGCTTTCCCGGCGAGATCTTCACATGTGGAATAATCGGGTCTACTGCCGGACGTTTGTGTCGCTGTGGCACAATATCTCAGCCACGTAACTCGTTGCCTTCTTCAGGTGATACCTGAAGAAGGCAACGAGTTACGTCGCTGAAATATTGTGCCACAGCGACACAAACATCCGGCAGTAGACCCGATTACTCCACAAGCATTAATGAACTTAAACGACTTTATTCAAAGCTGTCATTGTATTTCAATGTAACAGTTAATTTTTCGTACACTCTTCTAATATTTCACCACAGATCTAATTTTATCACGATGGGAAAACAGTAGCTAAAACACTGAACTATGCCTTCATTACTCACAACAGTTTATTTTCAAGATCAAAGTTGCACAAAAAATGTCGCGTGCGTCCACTTTACAAAGTTTGTTGCGCTTATATGTTTTGCTGGACGTATGCATCGTCGAAGTAGGTATAACAATTATTTTAGTGGCGGACTGGCATTTTCCTCTCACTCGCACTGTCTCCTGTGAAATTTTGTGACGAATACTCCGTGACATTAAACGACAAGCTCCATCCTCTCAACTTACTACCCCTTTTATGAGGTCGCAGGCTTCCACGGTCAGGGTCAAACTGGATAAAATCATTCTGGGTATTTGGTTGAGCCATTATGAAAAACCAAAAAACCCACTAAAATACCAACGTTTCGACTGTCTTTGCAGCGTTCTTCTTCAGGGTGATTAACTATTGCATTCTGATGATGGTGTTATCCTACATAGTCTTATTTCGGCTGTCAGGTGACTATCGATGCCACATACTGGAATGCCACTTTACTATGGAGTGGCAGCTGAACGGCAGGCCATTGACTGTGCCACTCTCTCAGGTGTTTGGTAGACAATAGCGAATCGACGGCTTGTACACAGGGATAGTGTTTAGACGTTGGTGCCGCACCGCAGTTCTCTTGTAGCCATTCGTTTATGCTGTTGAAACCGGGTCATGTGGAGCTACTAGCGAACACACGCGTTCCACTGTATTGTAATTGCAGTCTGCCAGGCTGTCGGTAAGTTGTAGCCATCCTCCCTGCTCATGCCTTTAGGGTGTTTAGTTATTTCGATAGCCACTCTTTATTTTTCGCTGCTGCATCCACGGTTGCTCAGCAAGCACATGATGCCGCGAGATCCGAGATCTATTGAGGCCGACGAAAGATTCCATAGGTGCTCTCCACCCTGCAGGCTTTTACGTTCTGCGATGTGAATGTGGAGAAGTCTACGTTACTGAAACGAGGAGACCAGTCGGAGCGCGAACGCTACGTGCGACAGAGGCTTCACAACAAATCAGCAATAGCTGAACACCACCAGGACTGTGGCCGGTCTATTAAATTTGAAGAACCTCGTGTGCTTATTCGGCAGCAGGCACGCAGCAGCAAAAAATAAGAGAGGATATAGAAATACTTTAACGACCTAACAGAATGGACAGTGAGGATGGCTAAAAGTTACCGACGGCCTGGCTGTCAGCGACCTCAGTCCATTGGACCGTCGTATACCCGGGTATATGCAAGCGGCCAGCTGAGAAATGCCGTGCGACACCAACGCCTCGCGACAGGAAAACGCTACCCCTGAGTACAAGCTGCCGATTTTCTATAGCTTACCTTACTTCAAAATTCCCCATAGTATCTCAGTACCTGACGTCGGTAACCATCTGACAACCAAAATACAACAGTATATAGTGTAAGGTCATCACCAGAATCCACCTGTTAGTCGCCCTGAAGAGTCTGCAGCAAAGACGATCGAAACGTCTGTATTTTAGTTTTTACTGTTTCGTAATGACGCGAATTAAGACCCAAAATGATTGTATTCAAATAGTACCAATTTATTTATATCGAGTTACATCTCTTCTGCTGTTGACCACTATTACACCTCATTGCCGTTCAGACATTGTCGGCGAAGTCCTCAGCAAGAAGTATCATTTCCCTTTCGTATAGGTATCTCTCCGATATACACAAGGGAATATTGTCTTTCACAGTATACCTTCTACTATTTGCACAGCATTTAAACTTATAAAAAAAACAAAGAAACCTATCATTGCAAAATAATAAAATTTCAGGTTTGAACGGACAATACAAAAACAAAAATACTTCCACACACCACTAACAGGTGGCACTAGTCGTTACATTCGTAGCACATTTGCTCGTTTACTGACATGTATGACAAACTGAGAAAGAAAAATTGTGTGCCAATGCCTCGAACTGTCTGTGACATTTCACGCTGAATTCCTCGGCTCTGCCGTGTAATATTAAGTCTGCATCGGTATCGTGTGGACAACTGTGACGAATGTTTTTACAGTCCACTGTTTGTGTTATTATGGATAAATGCAGAATGATAGGAGGATGAAATCCGACCACCATCAGCAGCTCCACATTCCTGCACTTCGTGTTAAAAAGAAATTTGGGACTATATCACGACAATGGACAAAGACTTAAGGGTGACCGACCTCTCACTGGTCTCTTACCGGCAGGAGTCGGACTAGTAACACTAGCGCGTATAAATGATCTCTCCTATGGACACTGGTCGACACTTAATTAACGAAAAATCGCTTTTACATAAAATAAAATTGATGAATTTACTTTCTGTGGGGTATCTTCGCAAAATAAACATTTCTGACCATGAAATAAGCTACAAACAGCTTATATTTAATCAGTGCATTATTTTGTTGTATGATTATGCAGAATGTACAGCGACTAAAAATGTTATCACAAAAAATGTAGACATTACATAATTTCTGTCATGAAAACCACGAGGTGTTTCATAGAAATCGGATGAAGTAGATGAACAGGAAGGAGATAATACATGTGAAAACTTAATTTTAGTCTGGATAAAACTGGTGAAATTAGAAAAGCAAGCCAGCAAGACAATTAAAAAGTCATGAAATTTAAAAAAAAGAGATTTAACCTCAATGGAACTAAAAATAATGAGGCCAACGAGGTTTCCACGCAGAAGAACGTTGCAATGGTTCACGTTCAGCTGTTGCCAGCTACTATATCCTGCAGTGCGTTTCTCGTCAGCCTTCTTGAACGCCCCATTTCTTCCGACAACTCGCCTTTTTCGAGAGGCCGTTTCTCTATTGGGCTGCCGTGCCTCCATTCGCCTCAAGCGTAAAATCGGGCGAGGGTGCTGCCGCCTGCAGAGTTGAACGCTCTGTCGCTGGCCATTCTTCGAAGAGTTCGCACAATATCTTCCGCAGCTAACGGTTGCTAGTGTGAAAGGAGCCCCGACAGCACACCGTACTGCATCTCCTTCACTATGCTGTACGCACAGAGTACAATAGCCTACATCTCTATGCGAGAACCGAGCAGCTACCAGCACCTGCATCTTTCTGAGCAGACGGGATTCTGGTATCAGCACGACAAGGAGCTCCTATAGTAGTGATGGGGCAATCCCTGTTTACTCTTGAATTGACAATGAATAACTGATTTCTGTACTCTGATTTCTGCCTTCAGAAACACTTGATTACTTGCTTTACCACGCTCGCCTACGATGTTGCTCGAAATCGGAAACGAATGGGATTAATATTGATGTAAGAAACCCATGTAAAATGTGATGTTTTTAGTGTTTCGTCTGATTTGATTCCTCCCTCTTCCTTACTCGTGTTACTCTTTTCATCTCTGCATACTACCTAATTTTCGGTTTTAAACCACTAGTATAAATTAACTATTACTGGATGCCTTATCACATTGCATGAGACTGATTCTTCTCTTGGTAAGGATTCTCCACATATTCCTTTCGTCCACACTATCTAGAAGGAGTACATTTCGCACTGCCTATTTTATTTGTAGCATTATTTTAGTGAACCGAATATCGGATGCCTGCAGTCTCTTTTTGTCAGGATTCCAATTTTCTACGTCCAGCGTCCGTAAAACATTCGCTTCCCGGCGTACACTTTCAGCAATTTTTCCTGGAAATCAGTTTTTTCTTAAATAAATAGACCTTCTTCGATAGTGAAAGCTTTCTTCGCCTATAATCATCGGACTCTGACACCTTGTGTAGTCTTGTTTCTATGAGAAAGTTCTTCCAGTTCTTCTACGCCGTATGTTGCCAAATTTTGATGTGGTAGAGGTCAGTATTGTCCTTGCTAGTACGATAAATCCCTTCCCTCTTGTCTTTGTTTATGCTTAACCGACTACCTGTACGACGTATAATGCCAATACGTATAATAAACCTTTTAAAAAAAAGTCATTTCAGACCGTGAAGAGCAGCTGATAATTAAAGCTTTGTAACTTCTGGTTTCGATCATGTGATCATTTTCTGGTATTATGTATAGCAACGAGGAGAACAACAAAATACTTTTGACGTGTCACTGAACTAACACTTATTTCAATTACGTTGTAATTTCCGGTATCTTGTGTTTCGATAGCTTACTCATTTGATTTAAACTGGACTGCTGGAAAACTATTTGCTACTGAGTTAGTACTACGTGTAAACTTTTCCATGGCGGTTTTTAGTGTAGTGTGCGGAGAGTGTACCAAATCCCACCAACCTTACGAAGCGCAGCCACAATACCTATGCATAACATCTGTACACGTAAATAACGTATTCACCAAAATATCTTATTAAAGTAATTCATCTACGAGATTCAAAAACAAAATTCACATCTTGAGATGGATAAGACAGAACCATGCAAATACTTCTAATACTCTCCTCCCAGGTTCGCATATGGACCGGTGTGATTACATACGCAACAGTAAATAAATAAAAAAAACTATACGTTTCCTGTGTACCTATCGCGGGCATTTATAAAAAGAAGTGACACACGGAGGTAACAATATTGTAAATTTTTCGTGTAATCTATATCGCAAGTACCGTTTGATACGCTCGATAATTGTAATTGCTGTTACAAATTATGTATCAACTATGGTTGGCTGCCACAATGATTCTGCGGACAGCATTGTTAGTCGCTGTTATTGGCAGTGAAAGGTCTTCCTACTTGTATCGATACAGAACACCGAAATCCATCGCTTAATAAAATATTTACACGCAGCACACTCACGTAACGTGTAGCAAGAGGCACTTCGAAAATGTGTACGCTAGCAGGTATTCTGGCAACATTTTGGGACGAGACAATGAACGGAAGTCAGGACATGGGCGGTCGCGTCGTTGGCACTTACAGGGTGAGGGCGTCCCCCTCTGGTGGCAAAAACAGCGTCAATGCGGCCTGTGACGCGCCCAATTGGCCTTCCAGCGATCTTTGCTGTTCCGCCTTCTATTGCTGGATAAAGGTAAGTTGGAGATCAGAATGATTCGAGGGGAGCGGTCTCAGGATTACAGGCTTCATCCACATAACATCTGATACACATTCCGATCAACTGCAAAGATTATTAGAGCAAAGTTGCAGTCCGTTTAGAAATAGCTTATTGCGTGGCCTTGCAGCAACGAAGGGTACCAAGTGATTATAATGAGCGCAGGTTATTACCAATTGCAGATACGGTCATCTTACAGTTGCACATAATTACGCTTATATATCGCTGACGTCAGTCTCTTCTAAGATGTTTTTCACTCCTTTTCATAGAGAAAGAAAATCTCCTCTGTAGTAATTAACATGGCTTTCGCAAACAGAAGTCTCGAGAAACTCAGCTCGCTCTGTTCGTCCTTGAGATCCGAATTGCCGTGGACAATGGTGTCGAGGTTAATGCCGTCTTCCTTGACTTCAGAAAGGCGCTCGAAGTAGTTTTCGGCGTCGCTTTGTGAAAAATAAATACGAGCTTACTAGTATCAGATCAGGTTTGTGAATACGTGGTCCAGTCACTTTAATGTGACCACCCAGTCAAAAGCTTCAAAAACCACTTTTTGCAGAGCGAACCGCTGCGAGACGTGCAGCAAGAGTCAACGAGGTTCTCGAAGGTACTGACAGGGATGTGGGGAAATGCTGACTCCAGCGCCCTGGCCAGCTGCGCTACGTTTCTCGGTTGAGGACCCAAAGCGCTAAGAACGCGATAGAGGTAGATGGTCACACAGATTCTAGACTTGGTTTAAATCCGGGGACCAGCGGGGTACGATAAACCATCCTAGTGGTACATTCTGAGCTATGTGATACGTAGCATTGTCGTGCTGGTAGATGCTGTCGTGGCGAGAAAAAACAACCTACATGTTGGGGTGGACATAATCTGCGGGCCGTTGTGGCCGAGCGGTTCTAGGCGCTTCAGTCCGGAACCGCGCGACCGCTGCGGTCGCAGGTTCGAATCCTGCCTCGGACATGGATGTGTGTGATGTCCTTAGGTTAGTCAGGTTTCAGTAGATCTAAGTTCTAGGGACTGATGACCTCAGATGTTAAGTCCCATAGTGCTCAGAGCCATTTGAACCATTTGGACATAATCTACAAGGATAGATGCATACTTCTATTGATCCCTTGTGCCTTCCAGAATGACATCACCCAGGTAACACCATGAAAGCATTTCGCACACCATAACGCTCCCACCTCCGGCCTGGACCCTTCGGACGATTATTGCAGGGTATTTGCTTTCAGGGGTTTCGCACCGTACACAGCAACGGCCATCTATCCGATGGACTATAAAACGTAACTTGTAAGAAAGGCCACCAGTCTCCATTCAGAAGGCGTCCGGTTGCGGTACTGGCATGAAAATTTCAGCCTTCGTCGCCGATGAACAGCAGCCAGCATTGGTGCATGAACCAGGCGGCTGCTGCGGAGGCCCATAGACAGCAATGCTCGCTGAACGGTCGTTGAGGAGACACTACCGGGTAGTCCCTTGGTCCATCTGAACAGTCAGATGCTCAACAGTTCCACGTCTATTCGCCCGTACACATACCTGCAGCCGTCGCTCACCCTGTCATCTATGCCCCTTGGTGAACCACAGTCATCTCGGTGCCGTTTTTGGATAGCGCCATTTTGCCATGCACAGTATACTTTAGCCACGGTGGCACGCGAACAGTTTTAAAACTTAGCCGTTTCGAAAGTGCCTCCACCCTTGGCCTGAAAATCAATGATCATGCCCTTTTGGACATCGGATAAACAGTTCCGTTCCCGCATTTCGAGAACGACAACACTGCTTTCTGTGTCCCCCGACACGCTTTATTTACCGTGCACTACAGGTGCTGCTACCTGCCGTCCGTGAGTGGTTATTGACGTTGACGTCGAGTACGGGTGGTAGTCACATTAATGTGACTGGACCGTGTATATTCTTGACGAGACTAAACTCTGAAATAGCCAAAAGAGTGATATAGGACCATTTCGGATTACTATATATATATATATGGCTTCGTGAGTGGAGTATTCGTGAGTAGAGTCGGAAACGCCGGGAGGCTATAAGTGGTTAATGCTTTTGTAAATTTGAAAGTTACAATGCAAGAAAACTTTTGTGAATGGTAGGAAGATCTGCAGAGTATTAACGCTTGGTACACGAACCCGAATCACACAAAACCTTGGTGGCGGGGAGAAGGGGGCCGATGATTCATTATTATTCGATTACACTGTCGGTGATGAGTCAGAAACAACAACAATCGTAATACGTCTAGTCGTAATCATCCAGTGCTATATTAAGTTGACCACATAAAACTAGTTACAATGAAAGCATATACCAGGCTCAGATTAACTGGGAAAGTGGTGACTTTCAAAGCACTTCTTTGACCAATGCTTTAGTATTTCTCTTCCATCTGGGACCTTTGTCATGCTGAATTAATAGAGACGAAGGGAAGACCAAACAAAGAGTGATGAGTTTCGTCATGCGATCGTTTAGAAAGCGGGCGAATGTATTACGGAGACGATCAACTAAGTCCAGTGGCATACCTTATAAGGCAGGCGTGGTGTATCGCGGAAAGGATTCACTGTTGAAATACTGTGTTTATACTATTAAGAGCAGGGTGACATATTACTACCACTCTTCTCGCTAAATGGCCACGATGAGTAAAAACGAGACATTAGTGATCTTACGACGCTTACCGACGTTGGTTCCATTCGCGAACGGAACACGGATTAGGGGAAATTGCATTTATAACAGAAATCCTTACACCAGACCCCGTAAGCTACGTTGCGAAGTATAGATGTAGATGCAGTACTTATGTCCAGGGAACGAGCTGACAATACAGGATGCACAACGAGCTCACACAGCGAGGATCGGATTTTTAAGCATCACTTGCTGTAACGTCTCTCCTAGCTAAAATAGAGTCGTCAGGAGGTCTCCAATCGTGTGTGAAGACGCCTTTACTGCAGTAATCCTTCGACTTAATTTTCCCGTGCGCGTCCAATCGGATTTTGTCCGTGAAGCCAAGCAGCCATTCCTGTCTGTTATTTGACTGCAGCTCGTCCACGAGACCAGCCTAGATCTACATCTACGTCCACATGCTACTCCGCAAATCACTTTACAGTGCCTAATGCAGGATACTTTATTTATCAGACTGCAGTCCTCACTGCGCAAGTAGGAAACACGTGCAATCGCCTTCTAAGTATCAAATAATGTCAAACCTGAAGATAACGCTAGCTCCACCGATTACACACTTTTCACAATACCGGCAGCATTGCAAAGTGCCACAGATGGACGCTAGTTGCACAAGCTGTGAGAATCATGCACCAGGCTAAACCGAAACTCATCCGTTAATCCCAATATTGATTGGTTCCGCTCAAGGCGGTAGATGCATCAGATTCGCTTAGCCCCAATGTACAGGGAGTGGACAAAAATACAGGAACATCAACGAGGCAACACATTACGACGCCTAACACGATGTAGGAAAACACTTGGCATTCAGAGCAGTGGTCTCGGAATGGATAAATACAGTTTCTGAATGGTTTTCAAGGGAATCTTATACCATTCTCTTCCACTTTCTTACTGCAATGGCAAGTCAGGTAACGATGATGGAGATGTGTACCGAACCCCCACCCTTCTCCCTAAAATAGACCACAAAAGCTCAATAATATTGAAATTAGATGACTTTAGTGGCCAAGGAAGATGCGGCAATTCATGCTCCTGCTTACAAAACCAGACCTGGACTATGCGAGATGTGAATAGGGGCCTCGCCATCTTGGAAAACAGTATCACCATTGGGGAACAAATATTGTGCCGTGGGATGGACCTGATAACCCAAACTTGTCATATAATCCTTGGCAATAATGTGACCTTAAAGCGTAATCATGAGGCCCATGGCAAACCACGATATGGCTGCCAAAATCATGACAGAATCCCCGCTTTGTTTCACTCTTTGGACGTAAACTCGACCAAAAGTTGGAAACAGTCTACAACAAGGCTCATCCGAGCAGACGACTTTCTTCCCACTGCTCCGTAGTCTAGGTTGTATGGCTTTCCGCACCATGTTTTCCTGTTACGGTGATTTGCATCACTGCATCCTATTTGCAGCAGTCTAAGGAGAGTAGTGGGTAAAGCATTCAAGGAGTTCAAAAGTAAAATTCTCTCTACCGATCATACAGATTTTGAAATTTATAGCTAGTAATGAGTTTTTGATCCAATCTTTACTCATGCAGTTCGACATTTTCCTATATTACCGTCATCCTGCGAGATTACGGTCTACAACCTGGCTTGCTCACGGTGATGTTTTTAAGCCACGTACTGTTATTGTTTTGGTTTTCACGAATGCCTGTTATTGCATGAGTAAAGCTAATGATGCTTTCCAAGGCTCATCCACCGCCTTTTCACATTTTGAACGATGTGTTATCTTATAACCATTCATATATTTTGTACTAAGCTGTTAAATGACTTTGACAAATGTTCTATTTTACTTTTAGAATTGTCTCACCATTATTTTTGCTCAACTTTTGTACAGTGTTTTGTATTGTACCTGATTGTACATAATATTCTTAGGCTACGTTTCCTGCATGTGTTATAGATCTGAGGATGGTTGCAGACAGGAGACAGCAACCGTAAATATTTTCTCAAGAAGGCATTGACCGTCCACAGTGGGATACATGTAGCAACAGTTGCGGCGGTTGGTTTTGAAATAATAAAGTTTACTTACTTTTTTCTATGTGTATCGTTTTCATTTGAATGCTCTTGAAACATACCATCATTCCCTTGTAAAAGAGTAATTTTGGGCCAGGTTAATTTTAGTGCATCGCCATCCAAACTGTTATTATTAGCGGTTAAGATGGCGGTGACTGGTAGAGAGGCTCCTGGTTCGAAGGAGATCGCCAGAAGCGCAGGGAGCGAGCAAGGTCATTCAGCCTCACTTTTGTCGCGGTCCTGGATGTGTCAACATGTAGCGTCCGCGTTGTCAATGTCCATGATACAGGACCCAGCGGTTGACACCATATTTGCGAAAGTCTGCCTCCAAAGCCTCAGGTATTCATACGAATAGCGGCAGTCTTGGAAACTCGAGTATGACGTTGTATTCTCAAACGTAGATGATCTGCGTGATTCGCACGATCGGACAGTCGTCGCCCGCCGTCTGCATAATACCACGAGGTGCCGTGGACGGCAGGCTAGGTGACACGTCATCCTACTCCACTGTTGTTCCTCTCCCTATGTTGTTTCTGTCACTCTCTCGCCCTACAGTGGTTTTCCTGATACCATTTTGTAGCTTTTGTTTTTAACTGACGATCACATGTGAAACCTGGTACTGAATACTAGTGCACTCTTTCCCTCCAAGTTTGTGCTTAATATTCATTTTCCTGTTCCTTTGTAAATCTTAAATGCACAATACATTTCAGTAACCGGGTCAAATATGAGCTATTCCCATTGTTATGACTGTGTTACTGTCCTTTATGTCCACCTGCAGCCCCATGATTTTTAGTGTCATCATCCTTCTGACTAGTTTCATGCGGCCCGCTAGAAGTTGCTTTTCTGTGACAACTTTTTCATACGAGAGTAGCAGTTGCAACCTACGCCCTCAGATATTTGCTGGATGTATTCTAGTCTTCCTCTGAATTTTTTACCCTTCTCAGTTCCATCTAGTACCGTGAAAGTTTCTTCCTGATTTCTTAACAGATATTCTGTTATTGTGTTACGTCTCCCTTTTCAGTGTTTTCCATATATTCCCTTCTTCGGCCATTCTGTGGAGAACCTCCTCATTCCTCACCTTACGTCCACTTAATTTTCAACATGTGCCTGTGGCACCACATCTCAAATGCTTCGATCCTACAGTCCTTGTATCAATCACTACCATACAACGATTTGCTCCAAACGCACATTCTCAGAAATTTCTTCCTCAAAGTAAGACCTATTTTTGATACTAGTATTCTCTTGGCCAGGAATTGCCTTTCTGCCAGTGCTAGTCTGCTTTTTATGTCCCCCTTGCTCCGTCCGTCATGAGTTATATTCCTGTTTAACTAGCAGAATTCCTTAATTTCATCTACTTCATGATCAACAGTTGTGATGTTAATTTTCTCGCAGTTCTCATTTCTGCTACTTCTCATTACTTCCGTATTTCTTCGATTTAGTCTCAAACCATATTCTATGCATATTAGACTGTTCAATCCTGTAATTCTTCTTCAGTTTTCACTAAGAATAGCAACGTCATCAGCGAATCATACCATTGATCACCTTTCACATCGAATTTTTATTCCACTTGAACCTTTCCGTCATTGTTTCTTCAATGTATTGCTTGAATTGTAAGGGTGAAAGACTACATCTATTTCTTACACTCTTTTTATCCGAGCACTTCGTTCTTGATTTTCCATTCGTATTGTTCCCTCTCGGTTCTTGTACATATTGTACATCACCCGTCTTTCCACATACCTTACCTTAGTTTTTCTTAGAATTTCGAACAGATTGCATCAATTTATATTGTCGAACGCTTTTTCCGGGTCAACAAATCCTAAAAACGTGTCTTTATTTTTCTTCATTCTTACTTCCATTATCAGCGACAGCGACAGAACTGCCTCTCTGGTGCCTTTACCTTTCCTTAAGTCAAACTGATCGTCATCTAACAGATCCTCAGTTTTCTTTTCCTTTCTTGTGTGTATTATTCGTGTTAGCAATTTGGATGCGTGAGCTGTTGAGCTGATTGTGCGATGATTCTCGCACTTATCGGCTCTTGCAATCTTCCGCACTGTGTGGATTATGTTTCCCCGGAAGTGTGTTGCTATATCGCCAGTTTCATGCATTCTATATACCAACGTTAATAATCATTTTATTGCTACTTCCCTTACATGGTTTTAGAAATTGCGATGGAATGTTATCTATCCCTTCCGCCTTTTTCGAACTTAAGTCTTCCAAAACTCCATGATAAGTTTGGATTAACGGATGTTTAAAGTCACTACTTGACTCACGCCTGTTAAGCCGTATCGAGTAAGGTGGCCTCTAAGGCCTCACGGTACTACATCAACTTCTCTGGCTTCAAGTAGTGATAGGTGAGCTATACCACCACATTTTCGCAACGGCCTTAAGGGCTGGGATACACAGTTTTTTGCTGTCAGACATTTTGGACTCTCAGATTGTTATAGCAGAAGGGCAGATTTTCACTGATAGTTACTGCCTGATAGTTCCCTGCGAATACTTTCTTAAGGTGTCTGAGAATCTTACGCGAGCATATACCGGAACTATTTACACACAACATGATGAGAGTGTCTGTGGGATCTGTGAGCTCACTCTCCGCGAGATTTTTCTAAGTTCTGTGCGTGGAGGAAGAGGGTGCGATGGAAGAGCGCCGGGCTGCAGTGGTACTTTTAATATTTTTTGTGGAAAAGGAAGAACTAAACGACTGTGTTCTTGCTGGATAAGAGAGCCTAGGATGATTTTGAGTATGCAAGTTTCTCATTGTAGAGCTTGTGAGCATTAAATCTACACACTGTCGAAATTTTACGAAAATAACAGCGATAGAGATGGAAGATATACTCTTTATAAATGGATCCAAAATTGCCAAATTAGATACTATAGTGCGTCAGTCCATTAGTGTTATAGACAGACAGCTCGTGACACTAATATCTGTAGCATCACCTACGATTATTCTCTTAGGGTTTGGTAAAGTAACATTTACAATGAAATAACATCACACCAATTTCTTCTTGATACCAGTAGAACTTCGAAAGCCTAATAGGGCGGGTATAAACGATGCATTTCCGGACCTACATTTATCTTATTGTTTTTACTTGTATTGACTTAAGGAAACACTCTTAGCTTCCTAAAGGTCTATTTTTCAACACCTAATATAATTATATAAACAGCAAATTCTATGTCCTATAATATTATAGATGTAGATGCATTATTTGAAGTTAAAGGGCAATTTTCCGAGTTCCAAAACCATTACTTTCGAACATAGCATCACTTGTCTCTCTGTGTTAAGGAAATGCTCTCCTGATTACTTGAATTGTGGATATTCTGGTAAATTTCTTGTGTGGAGGTGCTAAAACCTGTAGCCACTTCAGCCAACAAACTTTGCTTCTTATCTTAGTTCCTGTAGTCCCATGTCTATACATTCCGTAATGCTGACCTTCCTGCGAACTAATTAAATGCAGAAATTCGACCTGAGTCCACTTTCTGCCAGCTTTACTCATTACTTTGTTCGTTGCTTACCCATCCTCCTACGCTAAGTGCTAAAGCGGCAGACGAAATATCGATGTATCGATATTTTATGCAAAAATATAGATATACGTCGGCTATGTCGCTTGCGCAGGTATATCGGAATAGTATATCGATATGTGGACATCAAAATGGCAATACCAAGTGGGGATAGTTTTATTTTATATTTTATTTTTTTCGCAGTTTTCGAAAAGCCTTCGAAATTGTTCTTTTGAAATTGTCATAGAACATAATTTTACTTTCACTGTGTGAAGGAGTCTTACACTTTTGAGCTTTCATCACGTCCAGTCTTTCTCTTTGACTGTGTGAACCAAATATCGGTGGCACAAAGAAGGGGCCCGAATGCATTTCGGGGTGGCTGTGTGAACGGAATAACGAAATTTCCGATGTGAAGAAATAGCACACCAGTTGCTTTAAACAATTTTTAACGCAACTTATGTGCTATTTCATCACATCAGCTGTCTTCAAAAATTAGTTGCTGAAGACGAGAACAAAAATCTAAATGACAAGACTGGTCTCTGCGGTGAGTGGAGACCAGCCTACCAGCAGAAACTGCAACATTTAACTTAACCATGCAGTTTTGACACCACAGCTGCTAGGTCACTGGCGTTTCCAGAAATGAAAAAAATGGAGAAGTCAACATGAAGTTCAAATGCCTATGAAATCTTATGGGACTTAACTGCTAAGGTCATCAGTCCCTAAGCTTACACACTACTTAATTTGAATTATCCTAAGGACAAACACACACACCCATGCCCGAGGGAGGACTCGAACCTCCGCCGGGATCAGCCGCACAGTCCACGACTGCAGCGCCTGAGACCGCTCAGCTAATCCCGCGCGGCGGACATGAAGTGTTCTGGACAAATCCGATATGTGACGAAACCGAACGACGGACCCAAGGGGCTCGTTTCATTGTGCCACTAACATACAGTACCCATGGTTAACAAGGTGGTGCCGACCGCGGTGGTCTAGCGGTTCTAGGCGCGCAGTCCGGAACCGCGCGGCTGCTGCGGTCGCAGGTTCGAATCCTGCCTCGGGCATGGATGTGTGTGATGTCCTTAGTTAGGTTTAAGTATTTCTAAGTTCTAGGGGACTGATGACCACAGATGTTAAGTCCCATAGTGCTCAGAGCCATTTGAACCATGTTTGAACAAGGTGGTTATCGCCAAGAGTGAACGGGCACTGTTTTCCTTTCAGTTCTGGCTCTAAGGGGGATAAGTAGGCTGCTTGCTTGTTGATGTGCGGAATGTCTAATAATTAATCAATGCTTAAAACTACAGCTCTAAGACCGGCAATATATTTACAATTTGCAGCCGACATTTTCGGAGGCGAGTACGTCTATGTTTATTGCGTCGACAAATCGATATATCGATAGTTCTTTTTTGTATACCGAGGATATGTATTGAAATTTCTTAAATATCGAAATATCGGCTTCCCGATATTTTAAAAAATATCAACAGCCGTACTGAGTGGTAGGCGCGTCTGACTGCTATGCAGCGGGCTCGGGTTCGATGGCCGGCCGGTTCGGAGATTTTCTCCGCACGGAGACTGGGTGTTGTGTTGTTCTCATCATCATTTCGTCATCATGTACACGTAAGTCGCCCAATGTGGCGTCACTCGAAAAGACTTGCAACTCGAGGCCGAACTTCCCCAGATTCGGACTCCTGGCCATCGGTGCCATACGATCATTTCATTTCAGTACGTGTCCATCGTGACAGTAGTCTCAACTGTCCTGACAATGAATGTACACATTTACAGAATAAGTCGTTGCAGTGTTGAAGTGGAGCAGATATTAGCGCGCTTGTTTGTCATTCATAGCATCGGTTCTCTCCAATGACAACTTTTTTGTTTGTCTGTTAATTCTGAAAACACGTCTACGATTTTTTTTTATACTTTTGCTCCGTGGCAGCGTTTACGTGTAGAACTTACGAAATTGGCTAACTGCTCGTGGCGTTCGTTTAGGAGGTAAAACGGAAGATTTCTTCACTCAGAAACATACCACGGCCACAAATTATAGCTCAAAACACGTAGATTTCTGGGCACTTTTATGTAATGTATGCATGAGTACGGTAAAATATATTACCAAGTTGCGGTAGTGTACAAACTCTGAAATACGCAAGATGGCCGCTCAGCTCTCTCCGAGTACTCTCTCAACGATGCCGGTATAGTTTTTCTTGAGAGGTACGGCGAGCAGCACTCGAGAGATGGAGGTTTCTGTCCCAGACGAGAGGTCTGAGCTCGCACAGAACTTTGAGATCTTTGGCCTCTCAGACCCTGCCACCGAGCTGACTCTCGGCGCTGTTTACACGACACGTATTACTCGCAAAAGACTGAAAAGTTCTCACGTATGGACACGTCAGTACGTCGTTCACGCTGTGTGCCGAGTGCTCGTCCGGCGGGCCGCGCCGCGCTCCAGTGTCCGCAGGGCGCCAGGTGTGTGTCCTTGGGCCCGGGCGCAGAGTTTCGCAACGGCCGCCCGGGCCGGTCCGGCTGCGTGGCGTCCTCGGGAGCGGAGTTGAATAACCGCCAAGCAGGCGGCGGCTCTGCACTGCGGACGTGGACGCCCGCCAGCGGCGGCGCGACGCCACGCCGCGAGGTAAACAACGTGCTTTATGGCTGCCCGCTGCCGGCCCCGCGTCCGCTGGGCAGCCTTCCACCTCCACTGTGTCTTCACAACAAAAATACACACCAGGGGAGCCGTGCGATGCTTTCACACTTCTACAGTTGTAAATAATGTCCGTATTTGCGATAACTGTAGTCGTCGGGATAAAAGTAATTGTGTGAATCAAGAAATAACAATTTTAAAAACTGGCCAAGTGCGAGTATCAATCGCTCACTGATGATTCCGTACAAACTTGATTGCGTTCATCCGTCCTTGGAATCGAGAATCTCAAAGATGTTTGCCTGTTATCGATATCGATGCTGGCAAGACTCTGGTCCCGGGAATTCCAGCGCCGTATCAAAATTTCCACAAAAAAAGGACTCCGTCTTCAGGCCACGAGTGGCCTACCGGGACCATCGGACCGCCGTGTCATCCTCAGAGGAGGACGCGGATAGGAGGGGCATGGGGTCAGCACACCGCTCTCCCGGCCGATATAATGGTATTCTTGACCGAAGCCGCTACTATTCGGTCAAGTAGCTCCTCAATTGGCATCACGAGGCTAAGTGCACCCTAGAAAATGGCAACAGCGCACGGCAGCCGGGATGGTCACCCATCCAAGTGCCGACCACGCCCGACAGCGCTTAACTTCGGTGACCTCACGGGAACCGGTATATCCACTGCGGCAAGGCCGTTGCCATCAAAGTTTCCATAGCCATACTAAAAGAAGCTAGCAGGGGACTTCAGTTTATATATACAGAGAGACAGTATTTAATAATACATTTACTATTTACTTACGAAAACATGTGTACAAGTCACAATTTATGAATTACAATTTAACAACTTGCAATTTAATTAGTTTGCTTTACTTGTACTGTGAAACCTTGTTTCTTGCAGAACTTCGTGATTCTAGCTCAAAGCAAAGTTGATGAACGAGCTTGCGAGTCCGCAGCTCGTGGTCGTGCGGTAGCGTTCTCGCTTCCCACGCCCGGGTTCACGGGTTCGATTCCCGGCGGGGTCAGGGATTTTCTCTGCCTCGTGATAACTGGGTGTTGTGTGATGTCCTTAGGTTAGTTAGGTTTAAGTATTTCTAAGTTCTAGGGGACTGATGACCTCAGATGTTAAGTCCCATAGTGCTCAGAGCCATTTGAACCATTTGAACCAGGTGTCAATCATCTGAGCAGTTGTAAACAGTAGACTCATGCGAAACTTTGCACTTTCATAGTTCATCGTTGTAAATAATGGTAGTATTTGTATTAAGTGTACCTATTGGGTTAACGATAGTTGGCAACAATGAAAAATATGTTTGTCGTTTCGGATTGGCAACAATGAAAAATATGTTTGTCGTTTCGGAAGTTATATTCCTTTGGAAAATACAAGTTGTACAAGTTAATGGACTACCGCAATGGTCGGTTATTGTCTATGGCAGTGCTTAACAAGTTCTTTAAAACAAATTGTATTTGTAATAAGATAATATGAAAAGGGAGTCTCTTATTCGTATTTAATAAGTTAGCTTCGTTAAATATAGGTATGAAGCTGGGCATCCATGAGGCATTTTTGCCTACGACAGTTAAAAATCCCCATTTTGCTAAAATTTTCCACAAATCTTAAGTTGTAGCGAAAATCAATATGTAGTGTCAGAAACGGGTTGAAAAGCCTTTTACAAGGATATTGCTCTTGTCGTGGTATCCCAGTCAGGCGCGGATGCAACAGGAGGGGCGAGATACGGAGGGGACATGGGGAGGGGGCGAGTGTCATGAGGGTCCTAACCACACTACCTCCCCCCCCACCCCCACCCCCCAAAACATATGTCAGTAAAAGTTTTATACCGCTGTTTATATCAACACCCAAAGTTCCCAGCTAAAATATGGAAGCACCAAATGATACGTGATTCCTTAATCGTACCACACTTACACACCATATCTTAAAAACCATAAAAGAGGAATCGGGATGGAATCATAGTTGGTAGTCACAGTTTATAATTAAGACAGTTTATTGACCTTACCCCTTAAAAAAATTGACAAATACAAATTGTGAACGAGCCACTACATGAAACTCTGCCAATACAGTTAGAAACCCAACGTACTCAGTACTCTAACAAACAATTCCAAATTAAGAAAACCGGGTTACTGATAAACTTAAGAACTTCAAACTCCCATATAGGACTTCCCTCAAAACAGATATAATGAAACAATTACAGGTAAAGGGTGACTTAATAACACTTTAACACTAGTGCCAAGCTAAGATGCCATTTCATAACATGATAGAACCACTTAAATAAAAAGACTACAACAGAAACACTGATATTAAAAAAATAAATGTTCACGTGCTCAGACGTGTTAGTAAAAAATTACTAGAAAAAGCTGCACAAGGAACTCAGCAGCTGCTATGTAGTTTAAGGTTTAGCCAGTTGCCAGTCCCTTCCTTGACGGAAGGAAGGTAAATACTAAACTTCGGAAGGCGGTATGTGAACAACTGGGGTAGTGGCCAGGTTCTTAAACACTGCCAGGCCTAGACCTCGGATGACATTTCACTCCCCGGCAAGGCGCTGGCACACTCAAAAGTTTCTACCCTAATCATAAAGACATTCCAGTAACTCTGAAACATAGAAACACTCGGCACAACCTTTGACTCACTTACTGTATTAACAGAGTGCAGGCTTTAAAAATGGCAATATAAAATCACTTGTTTGCGAGAGACACAAAGCACTAGTAAAACTTCTGACAAAATTTTCAAATAACGGCCACCATTTAACTAGGCCAACTGAGCTCTTCCATACCGTCTTAAGGTTCGACTATGAAAGTCTCACCATAGTAATAATGTTGAAAATCTCTGAATGCGTCGGTGAACAATTACGAAGACTTACTCCGTATCAGGTACACAATACGAGGGATCGGGTCCCACAGCTTCAAATTTTTTCCCCAGCGAAGTCACAGAACTTGTATCTCCAAGCTGCCCATGTCGACAAAACTTCCCACCAATTTCACAACACAACGTGTAACGGTCATCCCGGTCGTTCGGCAACTGTTGACACTCGTCTCCCCACGAATGTCACGAGATCTCGAGCTTTACCCGTCGAAGGCTAACAACCAACTCGCTTCGCCTGCCAAGCCGCAAGATAAGACACGCGAAAGGCAAAGATAGCTTACCTCAACCACAATCGATCTCAACGATACATGAACAAAATAAGACTGACGCCAGCTCGCCACGGCTTACCAAAAATACATTTCCATAACTTATACGGTGTAGGAAAACCGTTGGCTTTTAAGAAATATTCCAGTTGTCTCGGAATGGTTGAATACAGGTCCTATATGGTTTCCACGGGTATCTTACATCATTCTTCCTGCAAAATTGTATCCAGTTCAGGTAATGATATTCGAGGTGAATATCGATCACGCGCCCTTCTCTCCAAAATGGACGACAAAGGCTCAATAATATTGAGATCTGGTGGCTGTGGTGGGCAGGAGAGTTGCAGCAATCATCCTCGTGCTCAGAATACCAGTCCTGGGTGCTGCGATCTGTGCGAGCAGGAGGCCTGTTGTCTTGGAACACAGCACCGCTATTGAGGTGCAAACGTTATACTGGACCTGATGAGCCAGAATGGTCATATAATCCTAGCAAAAATCCGACCTTGCAAGAGTAATCATGAGCCCATTGAATACGACGATATGGCTGCTGAAATCACCACTGAACCTCGCCATGTTTCGCTCTGGGCAGCAAATAGGCTTCATCGTAGGCTTGGGATGGAGTGCGCCAGATGTAAACTAGAAGTTAGAAACCGTGTCAGACAAGACGCACTCGATTAAATAAGTTTCTTTCAATACTCCACGGCCAGGTCTTACGCCTTTGCACCTCGGTTTCCTGTTACGAGCATTTGCATCCCTGGCGAGTGGTTTTGGAATTCCAGCTCACCATGTAGTTCACAGATTACGGTGCTCCCTTCGTGTTTTTTGGGTACTTACACGTTCGAGAGTGCGACATTCAATTCTGTCGTCCTGTTCCTTTTCGTCACAATCCTCTCCAATGTCCGTCTGTTACGATCACTCAATACACACTTTCTTCCGCGTTGTGACTTCGCGGATTATTTTTTCTCTGTATGCGGTATAAACCTTGGGTAAGGTGCATTTTGGTTGCGGAAGCACCCACCACAGGAGCGCTAACGATTTGCCCACGTTCAAATTCATTTATTTCAGACATAATACACTCACAACTACACAGAACGCTGTTCTGACCACTACTCGCACGTGTAACGTTTTGAGGACATTGCACAGGTTTTGTTTGTGGTCAAATACAGCAGCGCCTCCTGCAGGCTTGGTTAGCATCTACATTTATTTTCGAATATGCATTCCTCGCGGTTTTTCCACATTTTTTCCATCCCCTGCAGTAGCATGAAAACTAAGAAAATGTCAAGGAATTCTACAAACTACAAGCTACGTTTAACATAGTATACTTTTCAGCTGCATAGTGAGGAACTGTCTATTTGGACGTATTTGCATCCTAACCAGCAACATTCCAGGCTGGTAATGGTGCACATTCATAGGCCATGACTATACATGCTATCAACAACAAAGCCGACACGGTTCACGTCTGTGACAGGAAGAACTATCAGAACACAGAAAGTTGTTCAAAAAATGTTCAAATGTGTGTGAAATCTTATGGGACTTAACTGCTAAGGTCATCAGTCCCTAAGCTTACACACTACTTAACCTAAATTATCCTAAGGACAAACACACACACCCATGCCCGACTCGAACCTCCGCCGAGACCAGCCGCACAGTCCATGACTGCAGTGCCTTAGACCGCTCGGCTAGCAGAAAGCTGTGTACAGGAAAACAGAAAGAGAAAAAAACTACCACTAAGAACAAAAAAACAAAGACTGGCACCCAGAAGATAAATAGAAATGACAGATAGGCCAGTATTCACCCTTCATTTATAGGCCTGCATAACTACAGTCTGTAGACCTGTGCTTAGTGAAATACTGATGACAATGGTGAGCGCACACTTCGAATTTATGCTGTGTAAAGCATTAACTTTTCAAAGATGTGAGCACCTGTTGCTATCATAGCTCTTAAATTAATGCCGTGGAGCATGTACTTTTCAAGTTTTCAAATGCTTAATTTCTCTGAATTCCAATTTGTCGGACGTTATTCTAAAGCAATGTATTAAGCACTGATGTAGACAAATTGTTATAATAAAACATTTGTATATTGTATTGTAATTAAACAATTTATTACTATCTTAAAACATTTTATATACTTAATCAAAATATCCACGGGTGTACTGCCGGTCTAGTGTCCAACGGGCATAATATTTCGGCGATCATACATGTCGCCATCATCACCTGATGATGGCGACATGTATGATCGCCCAAATATTGTGCCCGTTGGACACTGTAGACCGGCAGTACACCCGTGGATATTTTCATTATCAAATACGCCGGGAGAAACTCAAGAATCACATCATACAACTTTACGGGGAGGAGATGTACCGCAGCATGAAGAAATTTGAAAAGTTGCGCCACCGTAACCTGATGATGGCGACGTTTATGATATGATCTTAGTAAGAAGTTTTTTAATACGGTAAAAAGCTAGTGCTACTTTAGATTACCTTCCATTAGGAACATAGGAGCACTCAACGACTGTTTTATGACTTTCTAATGACAGAGCACACCAATCGGTCGTCATTTTCCTGCTGATTTTATTCGGCAAATCTAGATTTCGACCATTTCATAGTATCAGTGCATGTTCTAGTACGTCAGTCCCTGTTATTCGGGCTTCTGTCCAGTTCTTTCAAGACTACTGAAAGAACTGTAACAGAAGCCCGGACAACAGGGGAATGACATACTAGAACATGCACTGATATTATGAAATGGTGCATTGATAATGGCTAGGCATTAGCCGAAATCTGAAAGAAAAAGTCGACTGATTCCTGTGCTCTATCATTTGATAGTGCTTCATTTCGATTCATTTCTCAGTACGGATACTTGTAACATATATTATTCCATAATGTAAACCTACACACACTATCAGCAGACATCAGGGTCACGGGGACGATTCTTGGTTTCCATCTTGGAGATCGCAGCTTCCCATTTTCCTACCTGAAAAATTGAGTCAGTATACCTCCCCAGTGAGTGAGTTGAGAAAGCGGATAAGGTATTACAGTTATCTATTCCAGTGGTAAGGAATGAGGTTTTCCAGAAAAGAGAAAGAATTAGGTCAAAATATTCGTTTGAATTGATGGACATTTTGTCATTATTATTATTACCAACTTCTATTATATTTTCTATCAGACCTGTTCACTAAAACACACTGTGTCTCCATGAACGAAAACTGATGGTTATGTACATTGTTAAGTCTGTTAACATTCCTTGACGGATCATTTCAAGCTCAGAAATTTTGCACATGAAGGTTTGTAAGTACAGGAAGTTGCTCGCTGAAATAGGGTACAACGCAACTGCGTCATTCGAATTACAACCGCTCTCGTGGGCCACAAAACAAATTTGTCTAGTACGGTCGCACACAATCTGGAGCACCAGGTAGTGACTGATACCTAGAAATTATGGCTCGTTGATGCCCCGACGATAATGAAACAGAATTGTACATCGCTTTCTTCGGAAGCTGCTACGTGCGCTGTGTCGGCGGATAGTATGGTGTCTATAATAACAGTACATGCGCAGGAAGGTGGGCAAAGAAACATCTGAAATGGATCTTGGACCTACGGGGGCGGCTGAAAGTATACTGTTATTCGTATCGCTGCAGATTTGAATGTGAGCCGTCGGGTACCCGTAAGTACAATGACACTTCTGAGATAAATGCGCTGCACAGGCTTCAGCAGTCGGAGACCGTAATCATATCCAATGCCATCCAATGCCTTTTGGTGACTTTATAGCTCTCCTTCTTCTTCGTCGCCTTCGTCGTCCTTGTCATCTTCTTCTTCTTCTCTTTCACTTTCAATATGAGACCATTTATTACCTATTATGATCCCCCATTTTCCTCTCTCTCTTTCATTTGACTTCATTAGGAGTCCTTTATGGATCGTATCTTTGCAGTTCCATATTCTTCATTCTTCTAATTTTTTGCTTGTACATGACTTCTAATTTACTCTTTTTCTGGTTAGTATTTCTCCATTTCTTTATTTAAAGCTCTTAAATGTTCTACTTATGAAATTTTAACATTTTTTTTTGTTTTCTGTTTCAAACCTCATTCATATATAGGAGCCACGGAGAGCAAATATTTTTTATTTCATTATCTGTGCCCAACTAGGAAGCGCTTTGTGAACTTTTTATAGCGCTTTGTTTTCTTCCAATCTCTCCTCAACCGTTGACTATGTTTCTTTCTCTGTCCTCCGTCCACACAGTAACTTGTCAAGCAAGCTTCCCGGCGAATGCTTGTTAATCATGATACGTAATGTTGTCTTGTACCTAAAGATTTCCTTTAGGTCTTTACTGTTAGTTGATAGTTTTGGTTCTTTATCGATTGCTACTATGTAAGTCACCATGCAGTTGTAATAGCAGTTTCCCAATCGTATCTGCGAATCGTTCTGTATATCCATAGACTTCCTCTGATTTCTTCTTCTTACAGATTTGTTGGTCCTAGGATTTGCCTGCGAATTTTACATTCCTGTTCTTCTATGGTTCTTCTTAGAGATCTTCCTCCAGTTATAATAGTTTCACGTGCATAAGGCATTTTTGTTTTCATCAGAATGCAACAATTTTGCCTTTTTTGGTAATGTGTTATCTAAGTGAGTATGTATGCTCTATTTTGTTTTGTAGTTCCTTTTTTGTTCGCTTCCCAATTTATCCACTAGTGAGTTTTTTCCAAATGTGGTGATTAAACATCAATTACTGCATCCCGAACTGGTTTCTTTTATCGACTGCCTCATCTCGAATGAAGAGCAACAGTTTGATAAGAAATCGTGTTAAGTGGAGGGGAACAAAAATAGATACCAAATCGAGTCTGCTCTTCAGTACATTAATCCAGGCTTTATCTCGAAGGAAGCACTTGGCTGTAATGGACTGGACAGATTAAGAAATTCGTTGCCTTGCAGTCTAACCGAAAGTGCCATTAGTCTCTGCGCCAGAATATGTCTGATTCGAGTAATGTGGAGGACAAGGCGGAGAAGAGATTACGGGATACATCGGACAAAATGAGTGCGCGGCACGCAGATTGGTGCTATTGTCTCCGTGAAACACAGCGTTTAGCTCCATTGTCACTGCCAGCAAAAGCAAGAGCGCCCTTGCATAATACACGGCAGCATAGGCTACGCGGGTTGCATACTCGAGAGGTCGCAGGGGCACCAGGGCGGCTACGAGCTGTTCCGAACTGCGTGGGCAGGAGAAGACAATAGGACCCCCGTAGTTGTGAGTGAGTGGACGTATGATGTTCCTCGTCGACTAGACACGAACATGTATACCAGAGAAGCACAGTAGCTGAAGACAAATAATAAATGGAAATGCACCACAGTATTAAACAGCGTCAAAGTCTCTATGTTATAAAGGTTATTAAATAACGCGTAGTAGCTTGATTGAATAATTACACAAAAAGCAATCTCTCTGTTTTCATAGGAAGTATCACTGCATTAACCTGAAGTGATTTCAGGCAGTCACACAGCTGCCACCGAGCGAGATGGTGCAGTGGTTAGCGCACTGGGCTCGCATTCGGGAGGACGGTACAAACCCGCGTTCGACTGTCCTGATTTACGAATTCCGTGATTTCCCTAAATCGCTTCAGGGAAAGGCCGGGATGGTTCCTTTAAAAAGGCACGGCCTATTTCCTTCCCCATCCTTCCCTAATCCAAGCTTGTGCTCAAATGACGTTACCGAATGGAATGTGTGGTTGGATATTAAGAACATACCTCTGGTGACCACATGCCCACTGACTTAACACTCCGTCAGATCAGCAAGTATGTTAATAAAAAACTATTTCCCCGTTCCCTATCACCCAGTAGTCCTCTTCCTTCAGATTTTTGTAGTTCTTGAGTAGGTTTTAGGTTGATTAAGAGGCGCGCATGAACTGTCTCTTCCGACGCTATGCAATTTTCGTTACTGCTGCTTCCTTTGGCTTTTCAGACATATGACAGATCATCATAACAATGTTTGAATTTTGATGGAATTTGCCAGATAATAGTATTTTCTGCGATAGCTGTCTGTACACTGCGGTGACAAAAAGTCATAGGATAGTGATAACACACATATACAGACGGCGGTAGTATCGCGTACGCAAGAGTTGAAACGGCAGTGCATTGTTTCAGCTCTCATTTATACTCAGGGGACTACTCTAGCACGCCTGCCGTGAGGCCCAAATTCTCAACTTATACCATACACTATGATGTAGAGCCACTTATCATTAGCCTCAATATTCTTGGCATCTCGCCGATTCCCGTAAGAGTTAGAGCTCGGTGTGCTTCTGTACTGAAGCGATCATTGGCTGTCATCGCCTTAATTATGTATGTGGTGTCTGTTCCTTCGGACATGTCCGAAAGAACAGACACCACCAATACAGTTAAGGTAGAATGTATCGTTGGGACCAAAAGCAGATAATCCGCAAAGAGCAGCGTGTTCATAGTACTACCACCGTCAACAAGAGACAATTATCACATGTTAAAGTTATGACTTTTACAAGGTGAACTGATGAGTCAGAATTTACATCTTTATGATTCTACTACGCACCATATAACAAATCACAGTGTGTGTGACTGAGTAATTGCTGAAATGACTGTTGACGGCGTTCTACATGTGACCAAAAAATATGCTACGTACTATTAACTTCACAGGAGTGCTTAAAACTTTCAGTTAATACACGTGTTACACGACATATGTGATGCACCACACGTGAACCTCATGGGAGAGCATTACTGGAAATGTCTTGTCACTGTTTGCTAGTGATAGATGTGTGTGGTAGATAATTATATTGTAGGATACTTACTCAAAGAAATGATGCTTTTTTCTGCCGCTACGGACAATTGCAGAAATGAAAACAATTTGCTTAAGGGTTGCACTTCTGTCACATTAAACGATTTTCTTCAGTTGTCGTTGGTCGCATTCTTGTAGGATCTTTCCGGCCGCAGCGATGTTGGAGATTTGATGTTTTATCAGATTCCTGAAATTCATTGCACACTCGTGAAATGGTGGCACAGGAAAATCTCCACTTCATCGCTACCTCGGAGAAGCTGTGTCCCATCGCTCGTGCACCGACTACAACACCACGTTCAAACTCACCCTTGATAACCTGCTAATGTAACAGCGCTAGAAACTTGTTGTCTTACATAGGCGTTGCCAGCCGCAGCGCCGTTTTCTGCCTGTTTACGTAGCTCTGTATTTGAATACGCATGCCTATATCAGTTTCTTTGACGCTTCAGTGTATAACAAAAGTTCCTTGGCGATCAGAGCAGGTGTTCCAAATGAAATAGCTGACGTCTGATCATGATTCGACCTAAGATGCTTTTAGATTCTGTCTCCTATTTCTTAAATTCGGATTTCAGGTTTCGAGGTTATTTCTGTCATAATTCTACTTCCTTTGAATTATGAGAGTATATTTCTTTTGACCACTATTCATTCTAACAAGTAGTACAGTACCTCTTCACTGTCGATACATTAACGAATAATAGCTCTCTTTATCTTGTATTTGCCTCTCAGTTTTAAAATATGCTTTCAAAAAAGTGTTGTGGCATTTGATAAAGTGTATATACAGCGACAAAGACAAGAAGAACAACGGATGATGTAATGAGAAACATAAGGATTAGCCAATAACGCATGCAGCTGAAACAAAGGCGGGCAGATTTATTTACGAGACAATGCCCAGGTACAGTAGATTATAAATGTTTGAAAGGCTTGTAGGACGTTAAGAAAAAAATGCATAAAAAATTTAGACTTTTAAGTTAGATATTTACGAGAAACGAGGTTAATTGCTTTAAACAGTCTACCTTCCTTCCAGTGCTTAGAGGTCGCACGAAAAGTTGCGTCTGTCTAATAAGCTCATCATATTTAATCACGCAAGCCACTCGCCTCGGTTATTCATGTTCCGGAAACTGAGCATCGGGACCGGTGCATTCCTCTTCATTCCAGAGATATTTTTGAATGCGCTGCTGAACGTCCCGAAATGTCAGTGGCATTTACATGAAGTTAACTGCTCTACGACTTGCTTTAACAATTTATATTTGTAGAATATTGTCATGCGACCGCTCTTGTTAGTACTTTTGGTACTGCTAATAAAGAGCGTGAACCACTTGCGAATTGATATTGGTAATAATGGCTGCCTTAGTTCGTTATACAATTTCTGTTAAAGGGGAGTCAAGTTGCAGCAAACTCGCTGGAACAATCCTTCTTGCAAATTTACTGGTAGCTTACAACAGATGAAGAGAATCATTCTGCAGAGTTTGCTGTTTCTGACTTTACACATTCATTCGTTTAACTAATTGCGCTATATATCGTGGATCCCAACGTAAGGCAAACATCATTCCAAAAACTCATTACCCTTAACATTTGATCTACAAATTTATAATCACTGTTCTTCAAATTCAGAGTGACGTCATTGTCATATTTTCGTTTTTCCGTTATACGTTGTAACATGTGGTGAACAAAACCTTTCAATCGTCCAACTGTAGGACGTAATATCAATCTCTCATCGTTACATCATTTTGGAACGATGGGAATACCATCATTTGTTGTTGTTAAAGACAGAGGATTCTAAATTGCTATTTATAAGTCTTGGTATCCTCGGTCGTTAACCTTAAAGAGAAAACGTAATTTGTAAAAAGCGAAGAAATCACAGAACTTTCGTTCTGCTTGAGAGTAGTTCCTATGATCTAAACAATGCAATCAAAAGAAAGTAATGTCGGTATATAAATACAGTACACTTTATATTGTATTATGTAATAAGCATATCGAAAGATGGAATATGGTTTCGATACTGATCTCTCTCTCTCTCTCTCTCTCTTTCTCTCTCTCTCTCTCTCTCTCTCACACACACAAAGACACACACACACACACACACACACACACACACACACAAACGCCCACGAAATGGGGAAATACACCCTCACAGACTGTGAACCTTATACCGACAGTACTTGAGTGTTTTTTTAATTAAGACTAAATGTAACAATTTCTGTACATGTATCACCGGGTGACATTTAAACGGCACTCTAATACGTCTTGATGTAATACTGAAGCAAGAAATTTGTTAACGTCCAGGCAATATTGCAGCGTACTGTGTACTATCCCGCTGTTTTGTGCATATAGCTACAGCGTGCTGTTTTCTTTGAATTCCTCGTGATAGCAGTAGCAGCTTTCGAAAAAGCCTACTTCTCTGGAAGCTGCTAGTTCAAGTTCGTCTTTCCTTTCCTGTTCGTGATGGATTATAGCTGTGGAGTACTAACCAGTCTCGGAAAGTTGACGTGGACTTTTATGGAAAATCCTGTTGCAACTTCAGAACCGGTAACTATTTCCATCCTTCCTTGTTTTTCCTTTGCGGTTAATGCCCTTCCAACAGTACAGCATGACCACGATTTCACGTCATCTCAAATTGGAATTACACAATCGTATGTGCACAAGCGAGGAAAATTTTCAGTACATTTATATCTGCGCATCACAAGCCACAGTACGGGATGTAATAGAGGGTACATAATGTATGAACGTCTTTTTCCTCACTAAACAATGTGCCACTGTGGTTTAGCCAGTGAACTCGTAATCGGCAGGGCCGGTGTTGAACTCGCCTCCCGAGTATCAGGATTACATTTTTTCATAGTTTTCCTTAGTCGCTTGAGGCAAGTGGTTCCTTTGAAGTAAACATAAACGGATTATTTCATTATCTTTCCACAATCTTCCACAATCCGAGCCCGTGTTCCTTCTTCAGGGGCCTTCCTTTCTCTTTTTACCACCTTTCTCCTGTAGCACCAACTTCCTGCTAATAAAAACTGTGCCGGACCGTGGCTCGAACATGAGAGCTTTGTCTTCCCCTGGCAAGTGCACTATCAAATGAGCTATCCAAGCACCACCCACGATCCCCACACATTGCCTTACTTCCGCCACTACTTCTTTCCTTTCTTCCGAGGTTCGAATCCCGGTCCGGCATACAGTTTTAATCTGCCAGGGTGTTTTAGATCCGCACACACTCTACTACAGAATGACAATTCATCCTGGAAAATATTCTGTTCGTGCCTGATATGCAGTAGAATTACTATCAGTTTCCTAAGTGCAAACCTCTAATTTTTTCATCGTGACCATTAAGCAAGATGTATTTGGAAGAACATTACATATTTCTTGACACACCTTCGGACGCGTGTTTACTGCAACGATCAGCATTAGAGACTCCTTGTATTTCTGAGATGCCCTTATTACTGAAAGAATACGGATGATTTTAATAGCTATTCTCTATAACTTGTTGAACGTTTCAAAATAGTGCGTAATATTCAAGTGTCGGTAGTAATAGTGTTTCGTACCCGATCTTCGATTTTGTTGAACTCCAATGAATCTCAGCCTAGCATATTCGTGTCCCATAACTATATTTATGTCGTAATAGCTTGATATGTTTAGTCTGCAAAATTCTTTAAAGGTATCTGAGGAAAATGTCGCTGACTGGAAGCATCGACTTTTCCATTCGAATTTTACGCGTTGCGGACATTTCCATCATCAGATATCGTAAAAGTTCATGTTGTAAATGGACGTACAAGCTACTTGTTGTAGTGGTAACGATCATAAGAAGACTGCAGAGTCGTAACCCTTACAACAAGTAACTTTTATGTTCATGTGCAACATGATCTTCCAGGATATCTGATTATGGCAATGTCCTAAACTGGTAGTACTGGAATAATAAAATCAGCTTACTTCCAGTCAACGCGACCTATTCAGCATTTTGCGGACTACTAGTACTTTTCAACATGGTCGCATACCTCCATCGTGACTTCGTTATACCTATATAACAGCTTGTATTACATGAGTATTTCTAGAAGTATAAAACCTTCATACATTAAATAGGTGCACTAAAGTCTGAAAGTACTTTGCGTATTTTTAAGTTAATGATACTGCGCATATGTTCCGACAAGAAACATAGACTATCGATAGAATGACTGTATACCAAAAAGTTGTAAAAAAATTTAATTTAAAATTCCATACCGAAAAAAATAATGGAGAGGAACGTCAGTTAGAAGATGAGCAGAATGGCTTTGGACGTGGTAAATAAACAGTGACCCAATCTTTTGTATGAGACATTTCATAGAAAGACATTGGGAGTATGGGAAAGAGGTGGTGACCACATTTCTTGTCTTAGTGACAGCTTACGATAGTGTCCCCAGAGAAAAGATATGGGTAACCTTGGAGAGGACGAGAGTTGGAAATAAACATTTGAAATCCTTCTAGCTACGTATGAAAAAAACTTCAGCTGTGTGCAGATCCAATGCATTTTACCAGCGTGTGAGGGGCTTAGCCTGGGAAAGAACGGTGCCAATCAAGTGTAAGGAAGCGTGCTGTACAAGACGTGCTTCACACCCTTTCTGACGTGTGCATCGGAGACTCCGACAATGACAAGAAGAGAGGAGAGTAAAATCCAAGCCAGTAAACCCAAATTCCTAAGAAGTATTTTAGAGGAAAACGAGGAGAGAGAGAGTGAGAAATGTAGATGTTAGGAACGAAATTGGAGTAGAAAAGCTAAATCAGAAAATCAATTTGGACATGTAAAGAGAATGGAAGAATACCAAAACTAATGATGGTGGCCAAGTTTGATGGCAAGAGGGAGACCTAGAGCAAGATAGTGGATTGACTCAAAAAATACGAGTACAAGAAGAAGGAATCTGGACGGTAACAAAACTGTTATGAAAGAAGGCTGCTGGCACGACAGAGGAATGTGGAGAAGTACACTCCTGGAAATGGAAAAAAGAACACATTGACACCGGTGTGTCAGACCCACCATACTTGCCCCGAACACTGCGAGAGGGCTGTACAAGCAATGATCACACGCACGGCACAGCGGACACACCAGGAACCGCGGTGTTGGCCGTCGAATGGCGCTAGCTGCGCAGCATTTGTGCACCGCCGCCGTCAGTGTCAGCCAGTTTGCCGTGGCATACGGAGCTCCATCGCAGTCTTTAACACTGGTAGCATGCCGCGACAGCGTGGGCGTGAACCGTATGTGCAGTTGACGGACTTTGAGCGAGGGCGTTTAGTGGGCATGCGGGAGGCCGGGTGGACGTACCGCCGAATTGCTCAACACGTGGGGTGTGAGGTCTTCACAGTACATCGATGTTGTCGCCAGTGGTCGGCGGAAGGTGCACGTGCCCGTCGACCTGGGACCGGACCGCAGCGACGCACGGATGCACGCCAAGACCGTAGGATCCTACGCAGTGCCGTAGGGGACCGCACCGCCACTTCCCAGCAAATTAGGGACACTGTTGCTCCTGGGGTATCGACGAGGACCATTCGCAACCGTCTCCATGAAGCTGGGCTACGGTCCCGCACACCGTTAGGCCGTCTTCCGCTCACGCCCCAATATCGTGCAGCCCGCCTCCAGTGGTGTCGCGACAGGCGTGAATGGAGGGACGAATGGAGACGTGTCGTCTTCAGCGATGAGAGTCGCTTCTGCCTTGGTGCCAATGATGGTCGTATGCGTGTTTGGCGCCGTGCAGGTGAGCGCCACAATCAGGACTGCATACGACCGAGGCACACAGGGCCAACACCCGGCATCATGGTGTGGGGAGCGATCTCCTACGCTGGCCGTACACCACTGGTGATCGTCGAGGGGACACTGAATAGTGCACGGTACATCCAAACCGTCATCGAACCCATCGTTCTACCATTCCTAGACCGGCAAGGGAACTTGCTGTTCCAACAGGACAATGCACGTCCGCATGTATCCCGTGCCACCCAGCGTGCTCTAGAAGGTGTAAGTCAACTACCCTGGCCAGCAAGATCTCCGGATCTGTCCCCCATTGAGCATGTTTGGGACTGGATGAAGCGTCGTCTCACGCGGTCTGCACGTCCAGCACGAACGCTGGTCCAACTGAGGCGCCAGGTGGAAATGGCATGGCAAGCCGTTCCACAGGACTACATCCAGCATCTCTACGATCGTCTCCATGGGAGAATAGCAGCCTGCATTGCTGCGAAAGGTGGATATACACTGTACTAGTGCCGACATTGTGCATGCTCTGTTGCCTGTGTCTATGTGCCTGTGGTTCTGTCAGTGTGATCATGTGATGTATCTGACCCCAGGAATGTGTCAATAAAGTTTCCCCTTCCTGGGACAATGAATTCACGGTGTTCTTATTTCAATTTCCAGGAGTGTACTATAAATATCCCAAACCGCACTGATGCTTTGTAAAGAGGAATCAAAGACGACGACGACTGGATAAAGAGAATCTTCTTAAGTGAAAACAGCTCTGAAGAGGATGTACAATACCGTATTATAGAAGTGGATATTTCATGTTCATCACCTTACATCTATAAACATTTTAGAAGAAAACGTTGAAAAATGGGGGGCTTCTGCAACTCAGGTGACTCAGTTTCTGAGCTGCAGAGCCCCCCACCCCCCACCCCCCACCCCCTACCCCTGGTCTGTCGCCTTGCCAGCGGCACCGTGCGCTCATTTCATTTCCGCGTTGTCGGCGCTCTTCTTTGGTCTGCTCTTTCCTCGTTACGACCGCCCCGGCAGGCAGCAGGCGCGCTCGACACAATATGCACTCGCGGTGATCGAGCCAGCCCCAGGTGGTAAGTGGAATCTAATGTGTTTATAAAATGCCCTCAGATATATTAAAATATGCACACTTCCTTCATGTGGGGTACCACAGCTGACCGAATATTTGTTGAAAGACACTGTAAAGTTTCCACTTCGTCGGTTGCTTATTCACTTTATTACACTCGCACAACTTGAAAATTTCGGCCTCAAAGGAAATCTACAAAAAAAGAGATACAGCTAGTTTGTGTTTGGCTTACTGACATACAAAAAATATTTTAGAAAGACGACCTAAAATATGTTTTATGCCCAGGTGCCAACATTTTGTAATATTATCCGATTATTAAACGACGAACGTAAGAGTTCACAGAGCGATCAGATAACATGCAAGCGTGAAAATTAAAAGCAGAATGCAATAATAGTCATACTTAAAACTAAAGATACGTTGTAAGTCACTGTGAAGTGCTCGCTTTCTTTGCTAACCAAAAAGTGTCACTTACGTCCACACGGAAAACACATACAGCAAAGGTACAGCAATTTAAATCAGTATGTACATATATCGATAAATGTGTCAGACTTACAGGTCTACGTGCTACATCTACTACGTTATTATAAGCACTTTGGGAGGTCGAAATTGAAACTAACAAGTCCAGTACAAACAGTATGCCTTAGGAGAAAGTGCCTGTGCAGAGTGTGGTGAAATTTTGAATGATATGTATCTTTTTACTCTACGTATCATTAACCATTTTTAGCCCCTAATAACACTGCTAAGACATGAGGGTATGACTTCCATGGTACTAGAGGGAGCTGTAGAGGGCAAAAACTGTAGAGGAAGACAGAGATTGGAATACGTCAAGCAAATAATTGAGGACGTAGGTTGCAAGTGCTACTCTGAGATGAAGAGGTTAGCACAGGAAAGGAATTCGTGGCTGGCCGCATCAAACCAGTCAGTAGACTGATGACCAAAAAAAAAAAAGTTGATTCTCTCTTCAGACTTTCTATTCAAGATAGTTTAAAATGCTTTAAGATCGTTGCTGCTAGACAATTCCCCATTGTGAAATAGTCTTCTTGATATCAAGATTGCAATTAAACGTTAATAAGTGTAACTATAACATTTCATACTTGTTTTGCAAATCAAACTGCCTTTAGCAGCAGGAAAAGGCAGTTTGATTTGCAAAACAAGTATTTATATGCTTGCTGCGGAGGATGGCCACACAAGCAAACTTCATAACATTTCATGTATGCAATTGTATGTAAATAAGTGGAACTATAACATTTCGACCAATTCTCTCACATAAATAAGTTTTTCAACAGCAAATTCCTTTTTATTTTAAACATTTAAAATGCTATCAATCTACCCATTAAGAAGTATAATCTTACTTTAAAGGTTTAACACAATAATATGAAAGTTATAAGGAGCGATCAAAAAGTTTGTTAGTGTTTTATTGTTCAGTAGCTTACGGCAATTACTAAAAATTTATCGTGGACAGGAGTAATTGAAGTCATGACCATCTCATTCACACCAGCAGGTTTTAACGGATGCGAATTGTACTTTCCACAGCAGAAAACATTTGAATCATGGTAGGCTATTCATAAATGTTATGTAATTTCAAGAATGTTCTCGAATGTTGTAGAGATGTCAGGAATGGTCTGGCTCATTTTCTCGGATATTCAATACGTTTTTGGATGTTCTCGAACGATCTAATACAGGAAACGTTCTTCTAGAAAGATCGAAAATGTAAAATGTTCATTTGACAACACAAACGGTCGTCGAGGCACAGTCATTATTTTGTGACTGTGGTTTGACGACCGTCTGAGGTGTCAAATAAACATTTTAAATTTCATGCAGTCACACTCCTTGATGATAGTTATGTCGATATACGAGATCTAAAATGTGTTTGAATTGCCAATATTGTTCTGATACAAAAAATGTTGAATGCTATATTGCAGAAGCTTCGCCCTCTGAGAAGATATAAGACAGTCTTTCTGGGTTACGTTAGTCTCATAAAAGAAATGAGTCTGTCTCGAGTGAAGTTTGAAGACAGCACAAAAAGAAAACGGGAATATTAGCAACGAATGGAGTGCATGAAAGATTTAAACACTGAAAAGAAATTGTATATTTATATATTTTCACTAGTTCGACGTAGTCTCCCAAAAAATTTAAATTTTTCCCTTCACGCGAAAATACTCGTAGTTTTGTGTCAAGTGGCCATCGTTGCCCTCCTTTCATACAACACAAACCATGAAATGATGTATCAAACAAATGACCAAGTCGAACGAATACGTATTTTCGTTCATTTTGGAGTACGACACTACGTTTGTTTTTATTGCGTAAATGTTGCCAACCTGCAACAAGCGAACAAACGTTCATTTCAAGTATAATATTGGTTTCTTGTTCCACAGGATAATAACACGCTAAAGTTCTGCGGAATATGTCTCTTGAATAACAGTTTGCAGAACATACTTATACTGATGAGCCAAACCGTGATCACTGCCCCACCGCGAGTTTGTCACCTGGTGGCGTTGTGAGCATGTGACACGGAAAGAAAAGTATCCCTATTGCTAAACGGGTACCTCAGTGCTAGGTCTCAGTAGCGGGTTGCCTATCCAGAGCCTTTCAGGGCAACAGAAATATGGTTTTTCAATATTTCATATAGTTAGTGGCCGAATTTAAACATTTAAAACGCTGTCAATCTACACATTAAGAGGTATAATCTTACGTTAAAGGTTTAAAACAATAATATGAAATTTGTAAGGAGCGAACAAAAAGATTCCACGAGAGCCCTTAGGGACATCCACCTAACTTTAAACATAATTTCAGACTTTATATGAACATTTACGTCAAATATTTAAAGTTACCTCACTTTTAAAGCATCAGACGACTGAAGCTGTTCTATACGCGGAAGTTTGATCCTTTAAAGAAACGGCAATGGGGTTACTGGTATAAGTGGAGCAGAGACGAATTTGGAATCATTCTAGCGAAGATGCTGGCTTCGCAGGGGAAATTCACTGATACAAGGGACTCTGACATAGATTGAAACTTCCTGGCAGATTAAAACTGTGTGCCGGACCGAGACTCGAACTCGGGACCTTTGCCTTTCGCGGGCAAGTGCTCTACCAACAGAGCTACCCAAGCACGACTCAAGCCCCGTCCTCACAGCTTTACTTCTGCCAGTACACTCCGCTGCAGAGTGAAAATCTTATTCTGGAAATGGTAGATTGTTTTGGACGGCGCCCAGGAACGAGCATCTCAGAAAGGACAGTTCGCGTGGTTCTGTTGTGAGTGTATTAGCGCCTAAATGTACTGGTTTTTGTGGCATCTATCCTAAAGGGGGTAAAATTATACTGAAAAGTACTGTGGTGAAATAAGCCCGCCCGGTTAGCCGTGCGGTCTAACGCACTGCTTTCCAGGCGGGAATGCGTGCCGGTCCCCGACACGAATACGCCCGGCGGATTAGTGTCTATGTCCGGTGTGCCGGGCAGTCTGTGCATGGTTTTTAAGGTGGTTTTCCATCTGCCTCGGGGAATACGGGCTGGTCCCCGTTATTCCGCCTGCGCAAACACTTTCTCCACGTACACGTACACCATAATTACTCTGTCACGCAAACATTGGGGTTACCCTCCTCTGGTGTGAGACGTTCCCGGGGGGTCCACTGGGGGCCGAACCGCAAAGTACCCCGGGGTTCGGTGTGGGGCGGCAGTGGGGTGAGTGGACTGCTGCAGCCTGTTGTGTGGTTATGTGCCACTGCGGGCTACGACGGGGACGAAGCTCCTTCGTCGTTTCTAGGTCCCCAGTTTCATACAATACAATACAATACAAAAGTGAAATATATGGTACAGGAAAGGATAGGATTCCAGCTAAAAACGGGGGACAATATACACGGGGGACAATACACTGAAATCTGCTCTGATTCTTTGATTAAAATAACTTCTGTTCGAAACAACGGCGCACAGCCATTTCTTCGGGTGCGTATGGTGAGGCACTAACGCCTGAGAAAAGCTGTGAAAATACTAAAAAGTATGTTACGGCCGGTAATGGCGGCGAACAATAACTTTTATTCACGCAATCTTTCTGCGCTGCTACAGTCCTTGAAAATTAAAAAAGTTACTACTTCTTGCATGGGAAAGAACTGTCTACTTAAATGAAACAGCAATAACTCTTGCTATAATGTGTTTTACAAATTATTAAATTATTACAGACTTACAGTATTCAATGGCTGACCGTTGAGTGCATTCCCGAATAAGAGAAACATATTGATGAATTCTTTGTCCTTGTACAATGATTAACAAATAAAATCTTTTCATTCTAATTACACAGAACAAAGAGTTTATTCATTATTGTGGGAACAACAGACCGACCAGTGAAGTAAATTATTTGTTCTTTGGACGAGAGCTGATTTCTATGGTCTGATGTTTTTTTTTTTTGTTTTTTTTTTTTGTTTTTTTTTAACTGTATTTCCGACGTTAATCCAAGTAAAGTAAATGTCTCTAATTATATGTGGGTTTGATTTCTGACCTACATTACTATAAAATTTCTATGCCGATCTTATCGATATTACTCTTAAATTAATTCTAGATCCTTTTTTTTTCCTTTATGCACGCCTCTATCAAAGTATTTGCGTATAGTCAAAAATATTTCAGCAAATAAAAATATTCATTTTATTTAATGTCATCACCAAAAAAAATGGTTCAAATGGCTCTGAGCACTATGGGACTTAACATCTGAGGTCGTCAGTCCCCTAGAACTTAGAATTACTTAAACCTAACTAACCTAAGGACATCACACACATCCATGCTCGAGACAGGATTCGAACCTGCGACCGTAGCAGTCGCGCGGTTCCGGACTGAAGCGCCTAGAACCTCTCGACCACCACGGCCGGCAATTTCATCACCAGCTGTCTGTACATGAGCATCTACGAAAATTGATTGATGGACAATGAAGTCGCAAGTAGGTGACAAGGTGTTCGACGTCCACGCCTCACTGAGGCTTGCCCGCTCTGTAAAGTGCGATATGTGGCAGATCTGACAACAAATTGTTGGTGAAGGCACGTTTCGGAGCACATTTCCAGCACACATTGTTGAACATTGTGCTCCGCAGCAAACGACCTTTACTTGTATCCAGGCTGACCCGGCGATATCTCCTATTACGATTGCATTGGGAGAGATGTCATCGAGACTGGATTGTGGGTCGATGAAAACGTCGCCTGGTCGGACAAATCAAGTTTCTCGTAACACCAGATCGACGGTAGTATCCAGCTATGCCATAACATAGGCGAAAGCCGCTTAGAAACATGCATCGTGCCACGAACGAGAGCTGATACGGGCATATTATGCTATAGACGATCACCTAGGCTTCCATAAGACCTGTGATAGTAATCAAAGCCACCATGACAGCTGCACACTACGTGAGCATTATTGCGGACACTTGATGCTTGATGTCGTCCCCTATGGCGATGGCATCTTCCAGCTGGATATGACAAGGCTACAGTCGCGCTACAGTGGTTTGAGAATCATGATAGTGAACTCAAGTTCATGCCTTGGCCACCAAATTAGTCTATTACGAAGCCGATGGAACACATCCGTGACGTTATCGGTTTCCAACTCTGCACCCACCAGCCACCTGCATGTAATTTAAAATGCGTGACGTGCGCTTAGTCATTTGGCGCCACTCACCTCCAGAAACCTACCAAGGACTTGTAGAAAACAAGCCACACAGACTCGCTGCTGTATTGTGATCCACACGTGAACCAACATACTATTACGCAAGTGTCGTAATGTACTGGCTTGTGTGTATATGGGTGATTATTACCTCCAGTTACACTCACTCAAGGGCACTGCACGTAATATTCTAGTGTTGTATTTGTGGCTGTGGTTAATGTTGTAAAACCGACACTTAATTTCTTTGTGTTGTGAAGTGAATACTTTTTGGCTAAGTGAAGAGTTCCCCTAAGATGTTATCCCATCGGGCATCTGTGAATGAAAATGTTGTCTTCCTGATTTCGATGTCTGCAAATTCGCCATTATTCTTACGACAAAGGTAGCTGAATCCAAATGTTTTCGCAGGGCATGTTTGTGGCTTTACCATTTTTTCATCAATATGCACATTTAAGATCTTGGAAAATTAACTCTGTTTGTTAGTATTCGTTGGCACAGTAGATTAATAGGAGGTGGGATATTATCGATAATACACAATCTGATGCGCAGTCTTCTTTTTTTCTCATAGAACCAAATAGACGATGCATACGGCACTTCACTATACCTGAGCTGGTGCTCTTTGTCCTTAATTATATATTGGATGTATTGCACTCTCTGTGTGTCCCCCACCCACCCCCCCCACCCCAACCCACCTTCCCCACCCACCATTGTTTTTACACCCTACAGATATTTCTAGTGTCATTATGTCTAACTAGACCTAATATCAGCCTGTCAATTATCTTTTTTTCTGCCTAATCCTTTCCCCGGCGATTCTGCTGAGAAATGCCTCATATCAGTCTCCTAATTATGAACATCCCTTTACAGCACCACATCTCAAGCGCTTCGATTTTCTTCTTCACCACTGTTCTCAGAAGCCGTGATCCAGTTCCACAAACATACTTTCTCAGAAATTTATTCCTCAAATTTAAGCCTTACGTTTGATATTAGCACACTTCTTTAGGTCAAGAATGCTCTTTGTCTGCGCTAGTCTGTTTTTCTGATGTACTTTCCACGTCTGTTGCGTTGCTTTGCTTCCAAGGTAGGAGGATTGGTTCAATTGGTTTGCTTCATGGACCCTAATATTGATGGTAAATTTCTCACTAACCTCATTTCTGCTATTCATTACTTCCATCTGCGGTTTGCTCTCTGTCCATATTCTGTTTCATTATTGTTCATTTCACTCAAAAGGCCTTGTAATTCTTCCTTTGTTTCACTGAGGGCAGCAACGTCATCAGTACCTTTTATCACTGATATTCTTTGACTCTGAATTTAAATCATTAACCTAAACTTTTATTTCCATCATTGTTGCTTTTTCAATAGTAGGAGAGGAAGACCGAAACTTTTACATCATTTTCTTTTAGTCCGAGCACTTTGTTCTTCGTGTTACTTAAGGAACTTAAACTAACAGCATAACATCTCCTGTACAGTGAAGAGCATACAACAAATAGCACAATGCTGTATCTATTTTTTATTGTAAAGATTTACTCATTAACAGATCATCTTACAATTATCTTTGATTTATCATAACACGACTGAAATAAATACCGGACGGTTATAATAAACTTGCAGGACCAGTGTGGACTGCCGGCCGCGGTGGCCGAGCGGTTCTAGGCGCTTCAGTCAGGAACCGCGCGACTGCTACGGTCGCAGGTTCGAATCCCGCCTCGGGCATGGATGTGTGTGATGTCCATAGGTTAGTTAGGTTTAAGTAGTTCTAAGTTCTAGGGGACTGATGACCTCAGATGTTAAGTCCCATAGTGCTCAGAGCCATTTGAACCAGTGTGGATTGCAATTATCACTTAGCAGCGAAACTTTGTAGATATTGCTATGGTTGATGTGGAACCGATTTATGCTGGAAAATAATTAGCTCGATTTTTGGCCACCCGATGCAAATCTTGTGCGGTGAATGCAAGACAGACGTAGAGAAATTGTTCCATATGTGAAGGATGAGGAAGTGGACGTGGGCGGAAAAGGTCAAACAAGTGAGAAACGCATGATGTTGATTTTATTATTAACGCGACAGGTCCTCCGAGTGTATTGTCTTCAAAGAAGAACGGACCGAGAATAAAGGAGCTTGTGAATTCATCAACTTCGATCCGTGCTAGAAACAGAAGAGCAAATTCAGGACGTTGCTTCGGATCATGAGATTTCAGTTGTTGCACCGTCTGTATCTTGGACGGTTACCAGTGTAAAATAGACGATTCGATGGACAAATCTCGTGGCACCTCAGGAGCACGTCGGTTACAGTAAAAGCAACCTCGTCAATAACTTCCATCGGAATAGGACGCCTTCCTCGTCCAGGTGCCACACCAAGCTCACCCAAGTTTTCAAATCTCTACATCTTCTTCAAAGCATTTAATGACATCAGGCCTCTTTGCACACTTTTCAGCCAGCGATAGTCGCTCAGTGTAGCACTGTAACTGCTGCTGTTCACATAAAACAGTTCCACTAACCGTGCACAGTCTCTGTTCTAGAGCGTTAGCGTGACCGTCATACAAACAGTGTACAGCACCAGTTTTGCACCTGGTGGCCAAAATTGGAATTAATTTTTTTCCGGCGTAAATCGTTTCCGCATTGACGCATTAGGTTATCTACCAATTACAGCACACACTGAACCTCCGAGAGTAGCTGCACTATAATTATAACCACCCAGTAGCTCAAGAAATATAAGTACACACAAAAAATATAAGTGTGCTATTTAGGGATGGGACAGACAATCTGTCGTGGCCCTGACGAAGGATCCATCCTTTTACCTCAAAAGACGAAACTTAGCCTGCAGCCGCGAAAGGTGTGTTTGCGCCGCACTAACACTGTGTGCAACTACGTAATTCCCTTCCGGAAGTTTATAGTGCGAAATGCGTAACTGCAAAATAGAAAAGAAACTGACGCAGATAAACGTTTCCTTTACAAAGAAGTATTCACAGGTAAAGTAGTAAAAGTTCTTGTTTATAATGTTAACTCTTTTTTCCAAAAATTGACCAGTTTAAACTTTGAAAAAACTTTTTTGTAGTGTCGAAAATAGTCCCCCTCCCCATCTATATCGTCAGGATGCAGTGCTCTATGTACGAAATAGTTATAAAGGAGCCTCCTTTGATCGCATTGACGATAAAGCTTATATCTGCATAATGGATTTTTTCTGCCTCCGGGTTCAGTGTCGGTGACATTCATATTGGGTTCGATGCTGCTTCTGCGAAGTCTCCCCGTTTCACTGTAGGGCAGCTATAAAACGTATTGTGTCCCCGACCTTCCGCCTCCTTACAAAGCGGAGGTATGTGCGCCGCCCAAAGAAGTGCGGTGCACCTCGAGCCACGTGTGTAGCCGGGCCGTAGTTCGGTAACGACACGCATGGCAGCGTGGGCAGCCGCCGGCAGCTGTGGGCGCGGCCACCGCCGGGCCGCCCACGCCGAGGCCGGCGGCTGGGACTGAATGCGCGACCCGGCGACGAAGGGGCGGCGCGGCGAAGTAAGACTCTCTTCCTCTCGACTACAACTCTTTGTAACCAACGAATAGCCATAAATTTCCAATCCGCTTTCCACCGTCTCTAGTTCGTGACTAATTGAATTCGTGTCACGTGACACTTCTAGCCTTACTGGGCCCTGCTGTTATATGTGTAGCATAGGAACCTTAGATCTCATGAGTGAAAAGTTTATATTGGTGATCATGCACTATTCTGGGACAAAATAAGACTAAAATACAATTTTTTTTAATTTGTTGTGATTCACAAAAATTTTAAGGAACGTTCATCTACATTATACTCCGCAAGCCACCTAATGGTGTGTGGCGGAGTCAATATACAGGGTGAACATGAATTAAACCGACAAACTACAGGGACGGATTCGTGACTGGAAATCGAAGATAAAAGGTCCTGTGAACATGTGTCCGGAAACGGACGGTGTGCGTGCAAGCTGGCCGGGGTGACCGAGCGGTTCTAGGCGCTACAGTCTGGAACCGGGCGACTGCTACGGTCGCAGGTTCGAATCCTGCCTCGGGCATGGATGTGTGTGACGTCCTTAGGTTAGTTAGGTTTAAGTAGTTCTAAGTTCTAGGGGACTGATGACCTCAGAATTTAAGTCCCATAGTGCTCACAAGGGAATCTCCCCATCGCACCCCTCTCAGATTTAGTTATAAGTTGGCACAGTGGATAGACCTTGAAAAACTGAACACAGATCAATCGAGAAAACAGGAAGAAGTTGTGTGGAACTATGAAAAAATAAGCAAAATATACAAACTGAGTAGTCCATGCGAATCATATGCAACACGAGGATAAGCTGAGCTCCGGAGAGCCCTGGTCCCGTGGTTAGCGTGAGCAGCTGCGGCACGAGAGGTCCTTGGTTCAAATCTTCCCTCGTGTGAAAATTTTAATTTTTTATTTTCAGTTTATGTGACAAACTCTTATGTTTTCATCACTTTTTTGAGGGTGATTATCACATCCACAAGAAAACCTAAATCGGGAAGAGTAGAAGAATCTTTTTACCCATTCGCCAAGTGTACAAGTTAGGTGGGTGGACAACATATTCCTGTCATGTGACGCACATGCCGTCACCAGTGTCGTATAGAATATATCAGACGTGTTTTCCTGTGGAGGAAACGGTTGACCTATGACCTTTCGATCAAATGTTTTCGGTTCCCATTGGAGAGGCACGTCTTTTCGTCTACTTTTTTGGGGGTGATTATCACATCCACAAGAAAACCTAAATGGGGCAGAATAGAAGAATCTTTTTACCCATTCGCCAAGTGTACAAGTTAGGTGGGTGGACAACATATTCCTCTCATGTGACGCACATGCCGTCACCAGTGTCGTATAGAATATATCAGACGTGTTTTCCTGTGGAGGAAACGGTTGACCTATGACCTTGCGATCAAATGTTTTCGGTTCCCATTGGAGAGGCACGTTTTTTCGTCTACTAATGGCACGGTTTTGCGGTGCAGTCACAAAACACAGACACTAAACTTATTACAGTGAACAGAGACGTCAATGCACGAACGGACAGTGTGGTGTCACCGCCAGACACCACACTTGCTAGGTGGTAGCCTTTAAATCGGCCGCGGTCCGCTAGTATACGTCGGACCCGCGTGTCGCCACTATCAGTGATTGCAGACCGAGCGCCGCCACACGGCAGGTCTAGAGAGACGTCCTAGCACTCGCCCCAGTTGTACAGCCGACTTTGCTAGCGATGGTTCACTGACAAATTACGCTCTCATTTGCCGAGACGATAGTTAGCATAGCCTTCAGTTACGTCATTTGCTACGACCTAGCAAGGCGCCATTATCAATTGCTATTTATCTTGTGATGCATGTACCGTCAGAGCGATGTTCACCAATTGTGGATTAAAGTTAAGTATTCCAGAAGCTACGTACGTTATTTACTAGTCTCATTTCCGTGTCCTGTTCCAGACCTCACGCCAGCCTGCGTGAGCTTAAATGCGCGCCTATCGGCTTCCCGTCCTAGTGGACTGGCTGTCTTGCCAGTCCACAAAAGACAGATCATAACTTTGCGAAAAGTAACTTTTCGCTACAAGGGGGACTTGAAACAAGGACCTCTCGTTCCGCAGCTGCTCACGCTAACCACGGGACCACGGCGCTCCTGAGCTAACATTAGCCTTGGTGTTGCCTATCTTGCACATGGACCACTCAGTTTGTATATTTTGCTTATTTTTTCATAGTTCCACACAACTTCTTCCTGTTTTCTCGATTGATCTGTGTTCAGTTTTTCAAGGTCTATCCACTGTGCCAACTTATAACTAAATCTGAGGGGAGTGCGATGGGGAGGTTCCCTTGTCAGAACCATGTGAACCATTTTTGTGCGTGCAACGACAAGAAGTCGTCCCGTAATAGAGTATAGACTTGCACCACGTTCACGTCACAACAGATGTTCAAAGTGGCCTTCACGGGATGCAATGCAGGCGTTCACACGTCCATCATGGACCACTGCACTCTTTCACACGTTCCGGCCTCTTTCCCAATAGCGTCACAGGCGTCGTCAACACACTGTTGAAGGATCTGCCAGGAACTGGTTCAGTATGTACAACGCTTTTCAGATGCCCTCAGCGGTTGAAGTCCAGCAATTTGGCACGGCATGCTAGAGGGTCTCCGCGTCCAATCGAGTCTGAGGAAGGTGATTTTGAGGTATCAGCGAACTCCTAAGCGGAAGTGAAGTGGTGCTCCATCATGCAGAAACGACATAACCTGTCGTATTACTAAAAGCACATTCTCAAGCACGCCAGGCAGAGTATTCCACATGAAGTCCAGGTGCGTTCCTCTGTCAAGGCATCGTAATAACCGGTCCAGGAATGTGGTCACCAAGAATCCCTGCCCCCACGCTGATGCTGAACCGATGCTGATGAGACGCCTCAACCGAGGATTGTCTGTAGCCTACAGATGATGATTATACGAATTGAAGATGCCAGTTCTGCTAAAGACTGCTTCGTCGGTGAAGAGGACTGATGATAGGAATCCCCTAATTGTGAAAATCTGGTTCAAAAACCATCGGCAAAATCCTCCCCATAGACGAAAACCGCCACTGCTAATGCTTGCATCCTTTGCGGGTGATAGGGACAGTAGTGGTTGTCATGCAGGATACACACATAATCGTACTTTGGCTTTGGTGGGCCACTTGTATAGAGTTCGTATCAGGGTCTGATTCTATATCCTATAGAACCTGGTCCTTCAAATCTGATGTACGCACACTCCGCCGCCTCCCCGCACGTTCGTCTGTCTGATAGGACCTGTTATTACACAAACGACCAAATGCGGCTTTGAGGTCACTACCTAGTAGTGGTAGTGCTCTCTACTGTTTAGACGTTCGTGCTGCTATTAAAAGGAGGGTCCGTAATACGATCTTCCACAGGCAAATAACTTCGGATACTGAATTCAAATTATGCCGTTTTCTGCCATCTTCAGTTTCAGTGACAGTATTGTCTGTGAGCGACTGAACAGATTTCTTAGGATTAGTCAGGTAATAAACTAAATAAAGTGTAGTCCCATTCTCTCTCTCTCTCTCTTCTCTCTCTCTCTCTCTCTCTCTCTCTCTCTCTCTCTCTCTCTCTCTGTTTCAGCACCTGCACACCAAGACCTCTGAAGCGATAGACGGTATCACTTAGGTTTAAATTATCGGCAGATTCTTGAAAGTTATTTTAAATGCGTCTTTGCTCAGTTTTAGGAAATCTCCATTAATTACACTAATATTCTGGATTGTGATGAAATTACAAAGGATATTGCTAATAAAACATGAAACAGTGTGAGTCACATATAATTTACGTGACTATCAGGTTCCATGTAGTTACGAGTTAAATCCGCTATCCTTTATACAGGTAGATGATTCCACAGACGTTTTACAGTACCTCTTCCTTGTATTACATGTGAATCTGCATACCAGGAGACCCATCGACCGTTCCACACTGATCTCTGACGTCTTATCCTTAAAAATTCACGTGCTATTCAGACGGAAAACAATGTCACCCCTACAGACAAAAAGGCTGTGAGCCCTAGCAGTGATGAATTGGTGATGCTGTGTAGACTGAAACTCTGCGACAACAGCAAGATTCTTTTTTTTCAAAAGCAGGGTCGAGAGACTATTGAATGCAGGGTTTTAGAGTAGCCAGACATACCAGCAGCTCAATTTTATTTAGTACAAACCACCGTCTTTAATCAGTTTAATGAGCCTGGTTGTTGCAGCATACCCAAACCTTAGACTTAAAAGTGCAGTAATTAGGAAAACCATTTTAATTAGTTTTAATGAATGTACTTCAAACGTTTGAACCTTTATAAGTCGTCAGCAGGTTTTAACAGCAGGTAAAATGGTAGTGAGAAGGAATTTTTAGTTAAAAAAGCTAATCAATAAGACGCAGATGAAAAAAACTGGAGTCAGAGGCGAATCCAGGAGAAGGGAGGGGGAAAAAAAGATTCTTTGCAACACAACTTCCAGACTTAAAAGTCTCGAAAATTTTCTGGCTATTGTATTTCGTATTATAAAAGATTAAGAAAACACCTTCGTTTACTCTGGAGAATTTGGAGACGGCACTGTGATACAAAATTTCTGTGAGCTCACGCCCCACCCTAAAACCAAAATCCTGGATTCGATTCTAAGCTGATACTTCAGATACTAGTGTGAATTTGCTTTGCTACATTTAAATTTTGACAGTATATCTTCGTTATAAGAATGGATTCATTCAGGATGATCTTCCATAGAAATATTTACAAAACACACTCTTCCAGTTCCTAAGGAATGCTTTGCGAGACACAACAGTTAGATGTCTAAAACGAACTGAAAAATAAAGTTGTGAAGTACAACTGATGTGACAAAAGCCTATTTCATTTCTCTAGCGAAACATAGCAATTGGCACTACCGAAATATCACTTAATAGTGAGAACGAGAACGGTAATAAAGCTATTGGAAAAGACAGACCTTTGCATTTTAATTCGTTAAAATGATTTACTGTATTAAATATTGTGGCAGCATATCTCCAAACAATAACTTCCTGTATAGGTAATAAAATGATGTTTTCTTGGAAGTGATCTACAGTCAGTACTTGACTGTCTTAAAATCTGTGACAAAAGAACTTTGGTGGTTTTCTTTAAGTCCTATTATATTTAGACAGCGATATACAGCACAGCATGTCAAAAGCTATTGATGGTGACTATATTTAGAGATTTCCAGCTCACTTTTTCCTTTTTTACTTCAGTGGTCTTACAACTGATAAGAGTTTATATGTATTCGTGTAACTGACACGCAAATGAAATGGCATATAAATTGCTTTTGAACACGGACGATTTCTGATCTCCATGGCCAATATCATGTCCCCTAATTAATTAGTTAACATAACTGCTACCAGGTTTTTGCAATCTTTGTGGTGTAAGGTGTCACAGTGCAAGGTTGATGAAGCGAGATTGTCAGTAGGAGATAAGAAATATATTCTTACCAAAACGGTGAGGAGAAGGTGCTAAAATGCTAGTTGTTAAAATACGGCAGTCACATAATTCGACGCTAGAGGTAGATCTCGAATGCTATAAAACAGATGCAGCGGAACTGTGCTCTTTATTTTGAACAGAGCTAGAATCAAGCTGTGAACATTAGTTTGTAATTGCCAATTTGTAATCAACTACGTTGTCCTTCTAATACGTTATTATTATGCCTGTGTGTGTGTTTGCATCTGTGGTTTCTGGCCTGAAAATAAGGAACACTCGAAATTGCCGTCCCAATAAGCAGTACACAAAACAAGTGAAACAGTAAGCGGAAATTACAGTGTTTAATACACCAGGGCTGTAGACCCATCCCACTCACTCCAATATGCTATTGCTTTTTTTGCTGGCTACTGATCTATGCATGATCTAGTTGCGCTAAATCCACATTGCACTTCCAGATATTTTACCCGTTCAATTATTTCTTTTTAAGATAAGTCTACACTGTTACCCGCAGAGGACGTTGTACTTATTCCGCAGAGTTATTACAATCTCATATAAGCTGACTTAAATTCCTCAGGAACTTCCTGTTCATTTATATAACTGTTAAAGACATCTGTTGGTAATTCTGAAGGAAGCCCTTCGCAACGTCTAAAATCATTGGGAGAAATAACAACCAAATGACTACTGAAGCTAGAGACTAAAATCTGAGACTAGAGACATACCATCAAACTTTCGGGAAAATATCACCCACACAGTCCCGAAGATAGCAAGGGCAGTTAAATGCGAGAACTATCGCACAGTCAGATTAATAGCTCATTCATACAAATTGATGTGAATAACGTTATGCAGAGAAAATGGAGACGAAAATTTAGTGTCTGATAGTTGACAATAAGTGTGGCTTAACGGTAGGTAAAGTCAACGGAGAGGCAATTTCGACATTCCGCTTGATAATGAAAGCAAGACAAAAACAATTCACTTTAATAGGATTTTTCCAATCTAGAAATAGCAATTGAGAACACAATGTGGTGCAAGTTGTTTGAAATCCTCAGAGAGCAGGTATTCGTTATAGGGAAAGGTGGGTAACGCATAACAACCAAGAGGGAAAACTAAGAATGGAAGAAGAAAAGCGAAGTGCTCAGATTCGAAAGAGTGTAAGACATATGTCCCCTGCTGTTTAGTCTGGACACAGAAGACGCAATGTCGGATGTGAAGAGTAGGGCTAAAATTCAGGTTGAAAGGATATCAATAAGATTCGCCGATAGCATTTTTATCACCAGTGAGAGTCGGAAAGAATTACAAATCCTGTTGCTTGATATGAATGTATTGTGTACCAAGTTGAAACTAAAGACCGAGTTGACCGACTTGAAACTAAAGAAATGTGAGAATAATGAGGAAAACCACCAATGAGAACACAACTAGGAAGCACGATTTAGACGAAGTGCGGGAATTATGTTACCTTGAAAGTACAATGATGCGCGAGGCTAGGAGGATGCAAGAAGGAAACTAGCACCGACAAAGAAGGACTGTCGCTAAGAGAAGCTTACAAGTATCAATCATCTGCCTTAAATTGACGAAGAAGTATTTGAAAATATACGTTTGGAACACATTATTTTGTGGAAGTGAATCGTGGACGGATTCGTAGAATCATCGAGGAATGGAGTATGTGGAAGATACTGATTGAAAAATAGGGAAGAAAGACAGGACATGTGTTAAAACATCAGGATACAACTTCCAGGGTACTATAGTGAGCCGTAGAATTTTGGATGGGCTATATCCACTAGATAATCGAGTACATTAAGAGTAAGCACTGCTCTGAGATAAAAAGGTTGGCAATGGAGAGGAAATCGTCGTGTTCCGAATCAGACTGACGAGAAAAAAACGCATAATTATGATATCGCTAAGGAGGAATTCTTCTCCAGCTGTGCGGCAGGGCCGGCCGGGGTGACCGAGTGGTTCTAGGCGCACAGTCTGGAACCGCGCGACTGCTACGGTCGCAGGTTCGAATCCTGCCCCGGGCATGGCTGTGTGTGATGTCCTCAGGTTAGTTAGGTTTAAGTAGTTCTGTTCTAGGGGACTGATGACCTTAGAAGTTAAGTCCCATAGTGCTCAGAGCCATTTGAACCATTTTTTTGAATCAGAATGCCATCGAGAAAAGTTGCTGTTGTTCGAGGATACCTTCTGACTATTTTTGTATAACGAACCCGTGGTCTCCAGTGGCTCGTTACAGTTATTACATTTCCTTTGGTTTTTTGCCTCAGTTAGCTTCGTATCTGTATTGCTATGAAATAGTGCACAACACTTCAAATGTCGATGGTATGTGCTTTGTGTCTTGATTGGAAACAAATTTGTTCCATTCACTTATTTACGAGACTCCGATCGATACTAAAATTGACATGATTCTTATGATCATCGCAGCAGCAGATGTAATACACCAAACTCCTGGGATTCTTGAGCGTGTAACGCAGCTGGTGATGCGTCGTTGTGCACTCTGCCGGATGATGATCGACATTTCTTGCAATACCTTTGAGGGAAAAGTTTTGGATTGGTTACGCGCTCCACTGTACACTCTGTGATAATAGTTTAAGTGTTTCGTCTGAAGGTTGTTGCATTACTCTGTGTTGTGTATTGCACATTTCGGTTATTGTGTATTACAGGCTCATTCACTGCTCTGATTGTATTTTTACAGAAACTAGAGTGATTGTGGTAAGAACCTAAATAAGTTATAATTACGTTATTACTCTGTAAAGAGCCGCCGGAAGGGGTCCTTTAAACCAAAATAGTCAACAACATCTGGAATGTTGGTTCACCCCATATATTGCGTGTGTGTGTGGGGGGGGGGGGGGGGGGGGAGATGGGAGAGAGAAAAACAAACTATGACATCACTTCCACAATCGAACCCTGGAGGCACCCCTGCTGCGTTCCAGATATCTACAATGAAGTGAACTCACTGACATACATGGGTTGGACAAAAGTACAGAAACACAACGAGAAACGCATGCTTGAACGAAAATGCATATACACTCCTGGAAATTGAAATAAGAACACCGTGAATTCATTGTCCCAGGAAGGGGAAACTTTATTGACACATTCCTGGGGTCAGATACATCACATGATCACACTGACAGAACCACAGGCACATAGACACAGGCAACAGAGCATGCACAATGTCGGCACTAGTACAGTGTATATCCACCTTTCGCAGCAATGCAGGCTGCTATTCTCCAATGGAGACGATCGTAGAGATGCTGGATGTAGTCTTGTGGAACGGCTTGCCATGCCATTTCCACCTGGCGCCTCAGTTGGACCAGCGTTCGTGCTGGACGTGCAGACCGCGTGAGACGATGCTTCATCCAGTCCCAAACATGCTCAATGGGGGACAGATCCGGAGATCTTGCTGGCCAGGGTAGTTGACTTACACCTTCTAGAGCACGTTGGGTGGCACGGGATACATGCGGACGTGCATTGTGCTGTTGGAACAGCAAGTTCCCTTGCCGGTCTAGGAATGGTAGAACGATGGGTTCGATGACGGTTTGGATGTACCGTGCATTATTCAGTGTCCCCTCGACGATCACCAGTGGTGTACGGCCAGTGTAGGAGATCGCTCCCCACACCATGATGCCGGGCGTTGGCCCTGTGTGCCTCGGTCGTATGCAGTCCTGATTGTGGCGCTCACCTGCACGGCGCCAAACACGCATACGACCATCATTGGCACCAAGGCAGAAGCGACTCTCATCGCTGAAGACGACACGTCTCCATTCGTCCCTCCATTCACGCCTGTCGCGACACCACTGGAGGCGGGCTGCACGATGTCGGGGCGTGACCGGAAGACGGCCTAACGGTGTGCGGGACCGTAGCCCAGCTTCATGGAGACGGTTGCGAATGGTCCTCGCCGATACCCCAGGAGCAACAGTGTCCCTAATTTGCTGGGAAGTGGCGGTGCGGTCCCCTACGGCACTGCGTAGGATCCTACGGTCTTGGCGTGCATCCGTGCGTCGCTGCGGTCCGGTCCCAGGTCGACGGGCACGTGCACCTTCCGCCGACCACTGGCGACAACATCGATGTACTGTGGAGACCTCACGCCCCACGTGTTGAGCAATTCGGCGGTACGTCCACCCGGCCTCCCGCATGCCCACTATACGCCCTCGCTCAAAGTCCGTCAACTGCACATACGGTTCACGTCCACGCTGTCGCGGCATGCTACCAGTGTTAAAGACTGCGATGGAGCTCCGTATGCCACGGCAAAGTGGCTGACACTGACGGCGGCGGTGCACAAATGCTGCGCAGCTAGCGCCATTCGACGGCCAACACCGCGGTTCCTGGTGTGTCCGCTGTGCCGTGCGTGTGATCATTGCTTGTACAGCCCTCTCGCAGTGTCCGGAGCAAGTATGGTGGGTCTGACACACCGGTGTCAATGTGTTCTTTTTTCCATTTCCAGGAGTGTATTACACAACCTGGCAGGTTTCACTGTTGTATCTGACCGCAAACCGCATCAGTATGTTGCACTTGTTAGTCAGGTGAGAACAGGGTTCTTTGTAGTTGTGAGTGATTTATGTCGGAGCTAACTGAAGCCGAACGTAGACAAATTGCAGGTGTATGGTTTTGTGCCTCCGTAACCAAGAAAGCCAGCGTGTGTGAGGTTTCAAGGGGCACATTATCGATGATACCGCACGCAGGATAAGTGGACAAACATCATCTCGACAGAAGTGTATGTTGAGTGATTGTGACAGGTGGTCACTGAAGAGGATTGTTACGGAAAACAGGAAAATGGCATAGATTTATATCGAAGAAAATGACAGCTGCAAAAGTCACTGGAGAACTGAATGTCGTACTAGCGAACCCTGTCAGCACCAGAACATCACGAAGGGATTTCTGTAAGTAGGAAATTGCAGGGCGAGCTCGAATTCGAAAACCACTCATCAGTGACGCAAATGCCCACAACAAGAAACGTGGTGCCAAAGCCATAATACCTAGTCTATGAAGCAAAGGAAGAAAGTCATTTGGTCGGATGAATCTTGTTTCACACTGTTTCCAACTTCTGGCTCAGTTTGCGTCCCAAGAGCGAAGCATGGTGGCGGTTCGGTGAAATGGTTCAAATGGCTCTGAGCACTATGCGACTTAACTTCTGAGGTCATCAGTCGCCTAGAACTTAGAACTAATTAAACCGAACTAACCTAAGGACAGCACGCACATCCATGCCCGAGGCAGGATTCGAACCTGCGACCATAGCGGTCGCTCGGTTCCAGACTGCAGCGCCTAGAACCGCACGGCCACTCCGACCGGCAGGTTCGGTGAAGATTTGGGCAACCATATCGTGGTATTCCATGAGCCCCTTGGTTACTCTGCAAGGCTGCATTACTTCCAAGGATTATGCGACTATTTTGGCTGATCAGGTCCATTACCTGGTACAGTGTTTGTGTCTCCCAGCCACCCCCACAAAGGCGATCCTATGTTTCAAGAGGACAAGACCCTGTTCACACAGATCACATCGTCCAGGAATGTTTTTGTGGGCAAGAGGATGAACTAACGCTTCATCGGTGGCCATTACAGCCACTAGGTTTCAATATTATTGAACCGTTGTGTTATACTTTGAAGAGAAGAGTGCGTCATCGCTATCCACCTTCGTCATTGCTACCTGAATTTTTCACTATTTTGCAGGAGGAATAGAATTAAGATTCACTTAAAAACCATAGAGGATCTTTATTTATCAATTCATAGACGACTGGAAGCTTCTTTCAATGCCAAGGGTTTTCCTACCCGTAATAGGATCAGTAAGGTGTTTCGTTTTTGGTGTTTCCACATTTTTATCCAAACACTAAAGGTCTTAGTAGGGAGTGTCTCAGGTGCGACACAATTTCTACAGCTACATCTACACACATACTCGACAAGCTAGCATACAGTACGTGGCGGAGGGTACTTCGTACCGCTACTAGTCATTTCCTCTCTTATTCCACTCGCAAATGAGCGAGAGAAAAACGGTTGCCTAAAGGCTCTGCACGAAGCATCAGCGTGGGATCCGTACCATGTCGGGTTGAAAGAGGAGATAGAGAAGGTCCAAAGAAGAGCGGCGCGTTTCGTCACAGGGTTATTTGGTAAGCGTGATAGCGTTACGGAGATGTTTAGCAAACTCAAGTGGCAGACTCTGCAAGAGAGACGATCGCGGTGTAGCTTGCTGTCCAGGTTTCGAGAGGGTGCGTTGAAACACGTATGTAACGTAGCAGCGATGGCGAGGCATTGCAGAGTCTCTGACCAGAGAGCCATTTATCGTGGTTAGTCTGCGCTTGACCGCGCGAGTGTTGGGAGCAGTAGCTCTGTTCAGTTGCGTGCAGTATGTCGGTAATAGCAGTCGAGTGGAGTTGTGTGTGTGAGGAATCGGCGAGCGTCGACATGGCATTCTGGTCAAGAGGCTGACTGAGGTATATTATTAATTAAGGTAATCATCAGATAATGTAAAGTTTATTTATTGTAATTAGTTTCCAACAAGTGCCCCAATAATAATTTTGATTTCAAAAGCAATTTTACAAAAAAAAATTTTTTATTTAATTGAACTAACAATTTCGTTCCACTTCCCTTAAAGAAAAGTTTCAGTTAAATTACAAAAAAAAAAGAATATTATTATTTGCAATGCAGTTCCTCCAAGCCGTGCGCAAGAATAAGAGCAGAAATTTGACTAACAGTTACAATGAGGTAAGAATTTAATTCTGATTTTTGCACAGGGCCAAAGACCGATATTTCGGTTTAATTGAATTTTCATTGTCACTGAAGTTTCATTAGCACTGAATTGTTTTTCATTATTTTTGTGGGAGCTTACACCAGAGTCAGATTGCGAATTTCACATTTTTGTTGCCTTTGTCAGTACATTTCATTGCAGGGAGGTTATTCTTGGGTCCCATTTATTATTATATTTTTTATTTAAATATTTCTGGGGGGACGATATTGCTTCTTGGCTCCATTTCTATATAATATTACCATTTAAAATCTCGGTGGGGAGGTTACACTTGGCGACCCTGCCAGGATCGTATTTCGTTGAGAATCTTTTGAAAAACAGTCAGAAATCTGCTCTTATTTGCTTAAGTATAATTAGGATTTGGCGCTACGCTTTTACTAATTTTGTGACTTTCTTTCCACAGATCAACGACAATTCGTTTGCTCTGTTGTATTTGTGTGTTGTTTTTGCATTGTGCTTATTGTTTTGTGAATATTTGTGACTATTGTAAAAATGCCGCAAAAGACTGTGAATAGTGTATCGCGAGGTATTATGAATGAAATTACCGACTTAAACAGCGTGACCGATAGTAATTGTGACACGCAGTGTAATGATGACAATCCTGCGTTCACTGACAATCAATGCATTCCAACCACTAGTGATGACTTTTACCTTAATGATGAACAAACGAACTCAATTGTCTCTTCTGTTAATTTGACGACAATTGATGACGCGGGACGCTCTGTTGTAATGAGCGCTACCCAGCTTAACACACCCGGTTTGGAAAATTCAAGTAACATACAAATTTTTCGAATGAAAATGGTCAATGTAGTGAAAGTACGACGGATTTATTTAATTCCGAAATAGGGACTGACAGTGTATGTTTGACTGACAAACCTTTTTGTGAATCTCAGAATAACCAAATGGTTACGGAAAGCGAGACAATTCCAGGTACACCACTAAACAACACGAGGAATAGAAATGATGATGTTGCGTCGAATCCAATTATGGCATTTTTGCTACAAATGAATAAACAACTTAATGAAAAACTGGACAACACTTCCAAACAACAGAGTGAAGATTTCAAACAACAATTTAGTGAACAGGACAAAAAATTTAATAAGATTGATGAAAATTTCAAACAACTTAGGGAAGATAACAAACAAAATGACGAAAATCTCAAACAACTTAGTGAACAGGTCAGACAACAGAATGAAAAATTAGACGACAATTCCAGACAGCTTAGTGAACAAATTAGAGCCGTTGCCGCGCAGTGCCATGACACTAAGGAACAGTTGCGCGTGGAAATTGAGGCTTGTTCACGAAAAAATAGCGAAGAAATTAGGTCTGTTGCGCAAGAATTAAGAGAAATGCAAACAGCCGCAACAGAAACACTCAGAGACGAAATTAGCGGAGTCGCTAAACAATGCTCTGAAAAAGCTACACAATTACGCGACGAGTTTAAAGCAATGACGGTAGAACTTTCGCGCACAATGGACGCAAAGATAGACGCGAAATTCGAACAACAGAATACTCAGATTGACGAACGCTTTAATCTTCACATACAAAACAGTGATACGCGTTTCCGCAAATTTATTCAGGATCAAAACAAAGTAAAACGACAAGTCATGGAAACAATCACAGCACAGAGACAGGAAGACAAACGTAAAATGTTCGCGAAAGCGAAGACATACGTAGACAACAATATTGCTACAGTGTCCGACGAAATTAATTCCATCAAACAGTCGAACACAGAATTACGTGACGAAATTTCCAATCTTAAATTAAAAACAGATACACACACAGTAAATATTCAAACAGTGAGCGACAGATTCGAACAATTAGAACTAACACAGGATTGCGATCTCATCAAAGCTGATGTTAAAAAACTGAGCGAAACTACGCGTAAGTTGCAAAAACAGATTAATGCGTCTGATTCTAAAACCGATGATCAGGCAAAAATACTGACTGAAAAATATGATGAATTAGCCAGTCGTATTGATGCTATTGAAAGTAGTAATGATAATAAATCAGACGATACTGCACCGATTTCATTTAACCAAACACCTGAATTTCAAAATTTGCAGCAGACAATTAATGAGATCGATTCGTCTAATAACACGTTGCATAAAAAATTGTCGAATTTACAACAAGAAGTAACAGAGATGAAAAGTATTTCAGTTAATAACGCATCACAGCAGACGCCACTTTGCGAACATCTGTCAGATTCGCGCAACGCGTATAATTTGGGTAATCTACAGAGAGTACGGGACTTTGAATCCGAACAACCGCAGTTCAACAGATTCTCTTACAATCATGAACCTGTTCCATCACTCAGAGACGATAATTTCGATTACAAACATTTTCTATCAGTGAGAAAGTTTAAAGTTTTTAAAAACGATAGAACGCAGATTCACCCACTGGATTGGATTCAACAATTTAGCTTTGCTTTTCCACCGACTTGGCCTGTAACACATAAACTTGAATTTATTTGCAGTTTTTTGGAAGGCGAACCAGCAACTCGTATGAGACCGATCGCGAGGCAATGCTATTCAGTAGAGGAATTTCAGAATGCTTTTCTGTCAGCGTACTGGTCGAAGACGACACAGCGTGGAATTAAAGATCAGCTAATTAGTTTACCAAATTATGAGAACTCAAATTTTCCCAGTGTCACGCAATTTTTTGAGCACATGGTGCAACAAAACCAGTACCTAAGTGAACCGTACAGTGAATCCGCACTTATACAATTATGCATCTCTAAATTACCACGGTCATTACGAGTGTCACTTCTAACGGGCCAGCAAAAAGAAAACATTTCAGCAGTCAGAGATCTTTTACAGCTCTTGGAAGTACAGCAATCTGATTATTCTTTTGTAAACAAAAACTTTTCGTGTAACAACCAAGGTCAACAAAAGTACAGCAATTATGATCAGACACGTAATTTCAATAGAAAAGATAACAGACGCTTTAGAAACGACAACTACCAGAACATTGGTAACAGACAAAATTCTAATTATCAATATCGTCAAAATTTTCAGCAACAGGAATCACACTTTAGTAACAATAGAGGTGTTTCACAACAACAACATCAAAACCAGCCAGTTAGCATACCTAACCAACAATGGAATGCACAAGGTCAACCAGGCTTTAATGTTCCGCCGCGTGCACGTACAGTTCAAGATCCAACAAATAGTAACGCACGGGAGCAAGGAAACAACTATGTACAAAGAAGACAGTATTTCAATTCCCATCGCAATACACCGTATAGGAATGACTATTACGACAGACGTAAAAACGATGAGCACAATTATCAGCGTACATATAATAACAGTCGGTCTCACCAACAGCAAAATTATACGCAAGAACATATTCTCATGAATGAACCCGACAGTAGGTACCATCCAGAGCGTAACACGTCTGGAAGAAGTAATAGGACAGTTCAAATAGTCGATATGCCACAGAATCCTCCTAATAATAATAACACGTCAGACAGAATCTGACTAGATACTGTACAGAACGCAGCTTCCAATAATACAAGCACTACCTTTGACACGCAAAATGTTGTTCGTGAAAATGTAATTACTTTTGACGACATCAGAGACACTCTTTTACAGGAAAGACCAGTTATTCAGAAAACCATTTCACATCCTGTTATCGAAATTAAAATTGGTTCATCGAAATTTTCAGCAGTAATCGATTCCGGATCACCTATATCAGTAATAAATGAGGAGACTTTTAATGAGTGCAACAAAGAGAATACCTATCCGACATTACCTTTAGGCAAAACAAAAGTAAAAGGAGCAGTATCGAGTAAAGGAGTAGACGTTAAATTACAGACGCATTTATCATTTTGTATTGGAGGTCATACTTTTCACTCTAATTTTTGGATTGTTCCTTTATTGACAACAGACGTTATTTTAGGTACGAATTTTCTGGTACAACACGACGCAGTTATTGATTTTCAGAATTCTTATTTAATGTTAAAGGATGAAAATGTACAACTTGCTTTAGAATTTCAGCACTCATTATCTGCGGAAGAACAAACAATTAACCGCACAGAGGTCATTTCCGCAACACGTAACATAGACTGTAATCCCACATTGTTCACGGATACGTACGTACACAACTATAATACTCCAGACGAAGCTGACTACGACGTAATGCAATTGATTTCTGATAAGGTTAAAGAGAGCAGTGCAACTACAGACGACGAACGAACGCAATTACACAAAATTCTTTTACAGCAAGCTCCAGTTTTTGACAACATTCCTGGTACTATGTCCGGCTTTATGTATGAATTTCAAGTGAAACAGCACGACACATTTAAAGCAAAGCATTATCCCATTCCATATATCCACAGAGAACAGGTTAAAAAAGAATTGCAGTATATGCTCGACCAAGGAATTATAGAACCAGCAGTTAGTCCGTACATAAACCCGCTACATATTGTTAAGAAAAAAGATGACTCACTTCGCCTCGTACTTGATTCACGTCACATTAATGACATTATTATTAATGAAACAGATCGACCACAGACACTAGAGGAACTTTTACAGAAATTTCACGGTACAGCTATTTATTCCACATTAGATTTGAAATCGGGATTTTGGCAAATTCAACTTCATCTAAATTGCAGAAAATATACAGCTTTTCTCTGTTTCGGCGACTGTTATCAATTTTGCAAATTACCGTTCGGCTTAACTATTTCTTCTGCAGCTTTTATTCGCGGTTTGAACACAATACTTCCGACAGAACTTAAAGACAGAATTACGACGTACGTAGACGATATTCTTATCGCAGAAGCTAACTGGTCTGAACACAATGTGATTTTAGAACGTCTGTTACAAACTTTTCATGCACAAGGACTTACAGTTAACCTCAGTAAATCGCATTTTGGCAAAACTTCTATAAAATTTCTTGGACACGTGATTTCAGCAGAAGGCATTGCACCTGATCCGGAAAAACTTCAGGCTCTACGTGACATTAGTGTTCCTACGACGAAGAAACAACTACGCAGTTTTTTGGGCTTAATTAACTTTTTTCGTAAATTTATTCATCACTCCGCTTTAGACACGCCTAGACTATGCCAATTAACAGGTAAAAACACTATTTGGTCTTGGGATAAGCAAGCACATTCTGAATTTGTGAACCTGAAACATGCTTTGTTGAATGCTCCACTTTTATCGCACCCAGATCTTACCAGAAATTTTTCCATTGCCACCGACAGTTCCAACACCGCTTTAGGCGTACATATTTTCCAGGAAATTGAAGAAGATGGTTCTACAGTAATTAAAAACATCACATTTGCAAGTCGCATTCTGTCACCTGCTGAGCGAAATTATTCTGTTACAGAACTTGAAACATTATGTGTTGTATGGGCTTTCACGAGATTTAGGCACTTTCTTTATGGCAGACATACCACCGTCTACACAGACCACAGAGCGATACAATTTTTACTTTCGGCTAAGTTCACTCACGACAGATTAAGCAGATGGAAACTTTATTTACAAGAATTTAATTTTACAATAGTTCACATTCCCGGCACGCAAAATGTTATAGCAGACGCACTATCGCGTTCTCTCAGCAACAATCAGCAAGACGTAGCAACCAACTTCTGCAAAACAAATTTCAGTGTCATGTACATTCAGCAAGTTGCATTTGAAAATTTTATTTCATCGTCATTACAGGACATAGCACGAGAACAAAATAAAGACAACGTGTGGAAAGAAATTAAACACCTTTGGCAAGATAAGAATAATGTTGCGATTAGAAACCATTACACTGTACGCAATGACATTCTGTTTCGCCGCTCTCATCCTGACAGCAACAATTGGTTATTATGCATTCCTGACGAACTGGTTAACAAATTAATATGGTACACTCATTTAAGTTACGCACATTACGGAGCAAGAAAATGTTTTCTTATACTGAGACAGAACTGTTATTTTACTAACATGGAGAAACGTATACGACGAGTTTTAGCGTCTTGTAAAATTTGCCAGAAAGCTAAATCAGACACCACTTCACATATTCCTCCTTTATATCCCATTGTACCTGTTAAATTAAGACACATGGCCGCTGTAGACATTTTTGGTCCGATTCCGAGAACTAACAGAGGTTTTTGCTACATATTTGTCGCTGTTGAGCTCACTTCAAAATTTGTTACTTTCACTCCATTACGCAAAGCTACTGCTAAAACTGTTTCGAAAGCATTTGTAAAACATTTTCTATTTCATGTAGGGCATGTGATGAAAGTAATTTCTGATAATGGATCACAATTTCGATGTGGCGTATGGACACGCATGTTACGGTAGATGTAGATGAAGCCTAATTTCTCGCATCTTATTCATGGTCATTACGCGAAATGTTCGTTAGCGGCAGTAGAATCGTTGTGCAATCAGCCTCAAATGCCATTCCTCTAAATATGTGCGCCGGCCGGTGTGGACGAGCGGTTCTAGGCGCTTCAGTCTGGAACCGCGGGACCGATACAGTCGCAGGTTCGAATCCTGCCTCGGGCATGGATGTGTGTGTTGGCCTTAGATTTGTTAGATTTAAAAGTTCTAAGTTCTAGGGGACTGATGACCTCAGAAGTTAAGTCCCATAGTGCTCAGAGCCATTTGAACCATCTAAATATTCGCAATAGTGGGTTGCCGAAAGAACATTGTCTTCCCTCCAGGGATTCCCGTTTGAGTTCACGAAGCATCTCCATAATACTTGCGTGCTGACCGAACCTACCGGTAAGAAATCTAGCAGCTTGCTGTCGAATGTCTTCTTTTACCCCGATCTGGTGGGATCCCACACAGTCGAACAGTACTCAAGAATGGGTCGCACCAGCGTTCTATATTCCTCTGTGGATGAGCTACACTTATGAGCTAGACTTTCACAACATCATCCCAATAAATGAATGTCGAGCACTCGCCTCCGCTTCTACCGATCTGACGTGCTCATTCCATTCCATTTCATATCGCTTTGCAACGTTACGCCTAGATAAGCAATCGACGTGACTGTATCAAACAGCACAACACTAATGTTGAACAGTTATGGGTTTCTTTTTCATACTCATCTGCATTACCTTGTATTCTTGTACATTTAGAGCTGTCTGCCGTTCATCACAACAACCAGAAATTAAGTCATTTTGTATATCCCAACAGTCACTCAACGACGACACCGTCCCGTACACGGCATCACCAACAGCAAATAGTCGGATCATTTATGCCCACTGAGCATAATAGTGTCCTACCACATTTTCTGGAACACTCCTGACGATACCCTTGTCAAGCACGACGTTATTTAAGAAGTCCTAGAGCCATTGACATATCTGGGAACCCATTCCGTATGTTCGTACCTCCGTAAACAGTCTGCACGGGACACAGCGTCAAACGCTTTTCAGAAATCTGTTGTTGTTGTTGTTGTGGTCTTCAGTCCTGAGGCTGGGTTGACGCAGCTCTCCATGCTACTCTATCCTGTGCAAGCTTCTTCATCTCCCAGTACTTACTGCAACCAACGTCCTTCTGAATCTGCTTAGTGTATTCATGTCTTGGTCTCACTCTACGATTTTTACCCTCCACGCTGCCCTCCAATGCTAAATTTGTCATCCCTTGATGCCTCAGAACATATCCTACCTACCGGTCCCTTCTTCTTGTCAAGTTTTGCCACAAACTCCTCTTCTCCCCAATTCTATTCAATACCTCCTCATTAGTTATGTGATCTACGCATCTAATCTTCGGCATTCTACCGTAGCACCACATTTCGAAAGCTTCTATTCTCTTCTTGTCCAAACTATTTACCGTCCACGTTTCACTTCCATACATGGCTACACTCCATACAAATACTTTCAGAAACGACTTCCTGACACTTAAATCTGTACTCGATGTTAACAAATATCTCTTCTTCAGAAACGCTTTCCTTACCATTGCCAGTCTACATTTTATATCCTCTCTACTTCAACCATCTTCAGTTATTTTGCTCCCCAAATAGCAAAACCCCTTTACTACTTTAGGTGTCTCATTTCCTAAACTAATTCCCTCAACATCTCCCGATTTAATTCCACTACATTCCATTATCCTCGTTTTGCTTCTCTTGATGTTCATCTTATATCCTTTCAAGCCACTGTCCATTCCGTTCAACTGCTCTTCCAGGTCCTTTGCTATCTCTGACAGAATTACAATGTCATTGACGAACCTCAAAATTTTTATTTCTTCTCCATGGATTTCAATTCCTACTCCGAATGTTTCTTTTGTTTCCTTTACTGCTTGTTCAATATACAGATCGAATAATATCGGCGATAGGCTACAACCCTGTCTCACTCCCTTCCCAACCACTGCTTCCCTTTCATGCCGCTCGACTCTTATAACTGCCATCTGGTTTCTGTACAAATTGTAAATAGCCTTTCGCTCCCTGTATTTTACCCCTGCCACATTTAGAATTTGAAAAAGAGTATTCCAGTCAACATTATCAAAAGCTTTCTCTAAGTCTACAAATGACAAATTTCCTTAATCTTCCTTCTAAGATACGTCGTAAGGTCATTATTGCCTCACGTGTTCCAACATTTCTACGGAATCCAAACTGATCTTCCCCGAGGACGGCTTCTACTAGTTTTTCCATTCGTCTATAAAGAATTCGCGTTAATATTTTGCAACTGTGGCTTATTAAACTGATAGTTCGGTAATTTTCACATGTGTCAACACCTGCTTTCTTTGGTATTGGACGGTCAGAAATCTAGGAAAATGGAATCTGCCATTTGCCGTTCATCCATAGTTTCCAGGATATCGTGTAAGAAAATGGCAAGCTGTTGTTGAAAACATGCCGAGCTGTGAACATTTTCAGGAATATTAGAGACTGCTCTAGATGCATAAGGTGGGGATGCCGCGTCACACAGTGGCATGGAGAGAGACAGAGAGAGAGAGAGAAGCAGCCAGCCAGCCATCGACCGGGGCGACCTTGAGAGCGGCGGCTGGCAGCGCCAGGCCCGGCCGGCGGCTCTGCCTCTGGCGCAGCGCCCTCACCGGGAGGGGCCTTGACCCACAGGCGCCAGCCGCAGCAGCAGCAGCAGCAGCACACCGACTGCCCCTACTGCACACTAGCACGCCACAGACACGCAAAGGTCGCGGTCCGCAACACGTGCAGTTGACGGTCCGGGCACTTCAAACTACCTGTTACTGCGTCACAATTATTCATCTTCACTACGGGCTTCAGAGGATTATGCATCTATCGGGTGATCAAAAAGTTAGTATAAATTTGAAAACTTAATAAACCACGGAATAATGAAGACAGAGATGTAAAATTTGACACACATGCTTGGAATGACATGGGGTTTTATTGTTGTTGTTGTTGTTGTGGTCTTCAGTCCTGAGACTGGTTTGATGCAGCTCTCCATGCTACTATATCCTGTGCAAGCTTCTTCATCTCCCAGTACCTACTGCAACCTACATCCTTCTGAATCTGCTTAGTGTATTCATCTCTTGGTCTCCCCCTACGATTTTTACCCTCCACGCTGCCCTCCAATACTAAATTGGTGATCCCTTGATGCCTCAGAACATGTCTTACCAACCGATCCCTTCTTCTGGTCAAGTTGTGCCACAAACTCCTCTTCTCCCCAATCCTATTCAGTACCTCCTCATTAGTTATGTGATCTACCCATCTAATCTTCAGCATTCTTCTGTAGCACCACATTTCGAAAGCTTCTATTCTCTTCTTGTCCAAACTGTTTACCGTCCATGTTTCACTTCCATACATGGCTACACTCCATACAAATACTTTCAGAAATGACTTCCTGACACTTAAATCTATACTCGATGTTAACAAATTTCTCTTCTTCAGAAACGCTTTCCTTGCCGTTGCCAGTCTACATTTTATATCCTCTCTACTTCGACCATCATCAGTTATTTTGCTCCCCAAATAGCAAAACTCCTTTACTACTTTAAGTGTCTCATTTCCTAATCTAATACCCTCAACATCACCCGACTTAATTCGACTACATTCCATTATTCTCGTTTTGCTTTTGTTGATGTTCATCTTATATCCTCCCTTCAAGACACTGTCCATTCCGTTCAACTGCTCTTCCAAGTCCTTTGCTGTCTCTGACAGAATTACAATGTCATCGGCGAACCTCAAAGTTTTTATTTCTTCTCCATGGATTTTAATACCTACTCCGAATTTTTCTTTTGTTTCCTTTACTGCTTGCTCAATATACAGATTGAATAACATCGGGGATAGGCTACAACCCTGTCTTACTCCCTTCCCAACCACTGCTTCCCTTTCATGTCCCTCGACTCTTATAACTGCCATCTGGTTTCTGTACAAATTGTAAATAGCCTTTCGCTCCCTGTATTTTACCCCTACCACCTTTAGAATTTGAAAGAGAGTATTCCAGTCAACATTGTCAAAAGCTTTCTCTAAGTCAACAAATGCTAGAAACGTAGGTTTGCCTTTCCTTAATCTTTCTTCTAAGATAAGTCGTAAGGTCAGTATTGCCTCACGTGTTCCAGTATTTCTATGGAATCCAAACTGATCTTCCCCGAGGTCAGCTTCTACTAGTTTTTCCATTCGTCTGTAAAGAATTCATGTTAGTATTTTGCAACTGTGGCTTATTAAACTGATTGTTCGGTAATTCTCACATCTGTCAACTCCTGCTTTCTTTGGGATTGGAATTATTATATTCTTCTTGAAGTCTGAGGGTATTTCGCCTGTTTCATACATCTTGCTCACCAGATGGTAGAGTTTTGTCAGGACTGGCTCTCCCAAGGCCGTCAGTAGTTCAAATGGAATGTTGTCTACTCCGGGGGCCTTGTTTCGACTCAGGTCTTTCAGTGCTCTGTCAAACTCTTCACGCAGTATCGTATCTCCCATTTCATCTTCATCTACATCCTCTTCCATTTCCATAATATTGTCCTCAAGTACATCGCCCTTGTATAGACCCTCTATATACTCCTTCCACCTTTCTGCTTTCCCTTCTTTGCTTAGAACTGGGTTTCCATCTGAGCTCTTGATGTTCATACAAGTGGTTCTCTTATCTCCAAAGGTCTCTTTAATTTTCCTGTAGGCAGTATCTATCTTACCCCTAGTGAGATAAGCCTCTACATCCTTACATTTGTCCTCTAGCCATCCCTGCTTAGCCATTTTGCACATCCTGTCAATCTCATTTTTGAGACGTTTGTATTCCTTTTTGCCTGCTTCATTTACTGCATTTTTATATTTTGTCCTTTCATCAATTAAATTCAATATTTCTTCTGTTACCCAAGGATTTCTACTAGCCCTCGTCTTTTTACCTACTTGATCCTGTGCTGCTTTCACTACTTCATCCCTCAAAGCTACCCATTCTTCTTCTACTGCATTTCTTTCCCCCATTCCTGTCAATGGTTCCCTTATGCTCTCCCTGAAACTCTGTACAACCTCTGGTTCTTTCAGTTTATCCAGGTCCCATCTCCTTAAATTCCCACCTTTTTGCAGTTTCTTCAGTTTTAATCTACAGGTCATAACCAATAGATTGTGGTCAGAGTCCACATCCGCCCCTGGAAATGTCTTACAATTTAAAACCTGGTTCCTAAATCTCTGTCTTACCATTATATAATCTATCTGATACCTTTTAGTATCTCCAGGGTTCTTCCATGTATACAACCTTCTATCATGATTCTTAAACCAAGTGTTAGCTATGATTAAGTTGTGCTCTGTGCAAAATTCTACCAGGCGGCTTCCTCTTTCATTTCCTAGCCCCAATCCATATTCACCTACTACGTTTCCTTCTCTCCCTTTTCCTACACTCGAATTCCAGTCACCCATGACTATTAAATTTTCGTCTCCCTTCACTATCTGAATAATTTCTTTTATTTCATCATACATTTCTTCAATTTCTTCGTCATCTGCAGAGGTAGTTGGCATATAAACTTGTACTACTGTAGTAGGTGTGGGCTTCGTATCTATCTTGGCCACAATAATGCGTTCACTAAGCTGTTTGTAGTAGCTTACCCGCGTTCCTATTTTCCTATTCATTATTAAACCTACTCCTGCATTACCCCTATTTGACTTTGTATTTATAACCCTGTAGTCACCTGACCAGAAGTCTTGTTCCTCCTGCCACCGAACTTCACTAATTCCCACTATATCTAACTTTAACCTATCCATTTCCCTTTTCAAATTTTCTAACCTACCTGCCCGATTAAGGGACCTGACATTCCACGCTCCGATCCGTAGAACGCCAGTTTTCTTTCTCCTGATAACGACATCCTCTTGAGTAGTCCCCGCCTGGAGATCCGAATGGGGGACTATTTTACCTCTGGAATATTTTACCCAAGAGGACGCCATCATCATTTAATCATAAAGCAAAGCTGCATGTCCTCGGGAAAAATTACGGCCGTAGTTTCCCCTTGCTTTCAGCCGTTCGCAGTACCAGCACAGCAAGGCCGTTTTGGTTATTGTTACAAGGCCAGATCAGTCAATCATCCAGACTGTTGCCCTTGCAACTACTGAAAAGGCTGCTGCCCCTCTTCAGGAACCACACGTTTGTCTGGCCTCTCAACAGATACCCCTCCGTTGTGGTTGTACCTACGGTACGGCTATCTGTATCGCTGAGGCACGCAAGCCTCCCCACCAACGGCAAGGTCCATGGTTCATGGGGGGGGGGGGGGGGGGGGGTTATTAGAACCAAAATAAAGAACAACGTTCACAAAATGTCCGACAGATAGCGCTGGACAGCAAAATAACTGCTACCGTGACGGGTGAGAGGTACGCCGATATGTTACATAATCGCATCATCCCCAGCCTGGTTGATAAACACCTGCTGGAACGTAGATGTTTATGCAGAGGATGGCGCTCCACCCCATATTGCTAGTCGCGTGAAAGATCTCTTGCGCGCGTCGTTTGGTGATGATCGTGTGCTCAGCCATGGGCGTACCCAGCGAGGGGCAGGGGGGGGGGGGAGCAACTGCCCCCCCCCCCCGTAAAAGATCTTCGCAGTTTTTACTAGTTTACTGTTTTATTTAATAAGAAATGTTGCATGTTTTCTCGGATTGTACAAGTGCATTCTTGTATTTAAAATGTTTATTAAAAGCAGTTTTTTCATTGGTTTACTGTTTTATTTAATAAGAAGTGGTGTATGTTGTCTCAAGTCCTTGTTTCCTGAGACTAGTATGACCTGCCCCCCCCCCCCCCTCCCCCCCTAGTTCAGATCCTGGGTACGCCCTTGTCAGCCGCCACTTTCGTCATGCTTGGCCTCCCGGGTCCCCAGACCTCAGTCCGTGTGATTATCGGCTTTCGGGTTACCTGAAGTCGCAAGTGTATCGTGATCGACCGACAACTCTAGGGATGCTGAAAGACAACATCCTACGCCAATGCCTCACTATAACTCCGGACATGCTTTACAGTGGTGTTCGCAACATTATTCCTCGACTACAGCTATTGTTGAAGAATGATGGTGAACATATTGAGCATATCCTGTAAAGAACATCATCTTTGCTTTGTCTTACTTTGTTATGCTAATTATTGGTATTCTGATCAGATGAAACGCCATATGTCGGACATTTTTTGAACTTTTATATTTTATTGGGTCTAATAAAACCCCATGTCATTCCAAGCATGTGTGTCAATTTGTACCTCTCTGTCTACATTACTCTGTGATTTATTCAGTTTTCAAATTTATACTGACTTTTGATCACCCAGTACATCTACATATAGTCTGCAAATCATGTTGAAGTTCACGGCAGAGGGGTACGTCCCACTTATTAGTGTTTTCTCCCATTCCATACACGTAAGGAGCGTGAGAAGAATAATTGTTTATGCCTCCGTGTTTCCTGTAATTAATCTGGTCTTGTCCTAACTATCTTTAGGGGTGAGATATGTAGGGGGTTGTATTGGATTGGTGCATAAGTTCGTTGCGTTCTTCCACAAATTTAATAAACACTAAAGACACACATAAAAGAGACTTTAGTCTAAGAAAGAGCCAAAGAAGCTGGTATACCTGCCTAATATCGACTAGGGCCCCCGCGAGCACGCTGAAGTGCCACAACATGACGTGGCATGGACTCCACTAATGTCTGAAGTAGTCCTGGAGGGAACTGACACCACGAATCCTGCAGGGCTCTCCATAAATATGTAAGAGTACAAAGGGGCGGAGATCTCTTCTGAACAAAAGGGGTGGAGATCTCTTCTGAACAGAACGTTGCAAGGCATCCCAGGTATGCTCAATCATGTTCATGCCAGGGGAGTTTGGTGGCCACCGGAAGAGTTTAAACTCAGAACAGTGTTTCTGGAGCCACTCCGTAGCAATTATGGACGTGTGGGGTGTCGCGTTGTCCTACTGGAATTGCCTAAGTCAGTCGGAATGCACAATGGATATGAATGGATACAGGTGATCAGACAGGATGCTTACTTACACGTCACATGTCACAGTCGTATCTAGACGTACCAGGGCGTCCTGCATACGCCCCACACCATTACGGACCCCACACCTGCTTGAACACTTCTGCTTTGCTACCCTAATTTCAGTTTCTGTCTCATATACGAGTATCTGGACGCTAACTTAGATGCCTATAACAACCTTTACATACAACCAGAATTTCTCTGGGTTTTGTGAAAGATCTGAACAGTATTCTGCAAAGGTAGCTATAGAAAACCTCACGCATTTCTCTCTTGACAGCCAAACTCGTTTCATCTGCATTTCTTTTCTATAGTCCCATGCTTTGCTTTACACTAATTTGCAGCAGACTCTGTGTCTTTAGAAGTTTCTTTACAGTGACTGTATACCATGTAGGGCCCCACCCATTATGAAATATTCTACTGGATACATACCTGCCCAATGCATGGTCAACTACTCTTTTAAACTTGAACCATGGTTCGTCCAAACTTACGAAGGTTCTTTTTTCGCGGAAATGCTTTCTCGTAAGTTTACCGAATTTTGAACGAAAAACTTTTTGTTGATCTTAGCGTACAAAATCAGTAACGAATACAGAAGGAGGTCTTGATCTAAATAAACTTTTTTAAACCATAATTGTGCCTTGTTGATGTTTCGAATTATAAAGCGTATACTGCAAGGATGGTGCTCATAAAGTCTTCTTCATAGACGATAGCAGAGAGAAAATGCTATTTCAGTAGGTAGCTCAAAGTTACGAGGAGGATTTAACTGCGTAGCCAAGAAATAATGTAAAGATCTTCCAGTGGCCACAGACTGCTTTTCGGGTTTTATTTATTTTGTATACACTTTCCATAAACTGAATAAATCAAAGGTTGTGTATTAGGAGCTAAAAGGTGCAAAGAATGTGTACGATAACGCGCAATATCTCGTAAGAGTGAGGAAAGTAAGAGTTTATAGTTCCGTCTATGTCGAGGACACAAAAAGACGCAGCAGCATTGGGATGGAATCAGCTACAGCTTCTAGAATCATCCAAGGCCGTATTTAGGATCTGTAGGCTAAACGTGTGGTGCGGTCCCCACCAGTTCTTGAAGCGAAGAAAAAATTAACCATGTAATAAGAACATTTTTATCAACAGCTTATCTTAAGTATCTCTGAAATTCGAAAAAAATTAATAAACTACTTTTTCCCGTGTAAGTTTTCTTTTCGGTGACAGCACGCGTTTTGAAAAGTTGTTCCTCATATACACTCCTCGAAATGGAAAAAAGAACACATTGACACCGGTGTGTCAGACCCACCATACTTGCTCCGGACACTGCGAGAGGGCTGTACAAGCAATGATCACACGCACGGCACAGCGGACACACCAGGAACCGCGGTGTTGGCCGTCGAATGGCGCTAGCTGCGCAGCATTTGTGCACCGCCGCCGTCAGTGTCAGCCAGTTTGCCGTGACATACGGAGCTCAATCGCAGTCTTTAACACTGGTAGCATGCCGCGACAGCGTGGACGTGAACCGTATGTGTAGTTGACGGACTTTGAGCGAGGGCGTATAGTGGGCATGCGGGAGGCCGGGTGGACGTACCGCCGAATTTCTCAACACGTGGGGCGTGAGGTCTCCACAGTACATCGATGTTGTTGCCAGTGGTTGGCGGAAGGTGCACGTGCCCGTCGACCTGGGACCGGACCGCAGCGACGCACGGATGCACGCCAAGACCGTAGGATCCTACGCAGTGCCGTAGGGGACCGCACCGCCACTTCCCAGCAAATTAGGGACACTGTTGCTCCTGGGGTATCGGCGAGGACCATTCGCAACCGTCTCCATGAAGCTGGGCTACGGTCCCGCACACCGTTAGGCCGTCTTCCGCTCACGCCCCAACATCGTGCAGCCCGCCTCCAGTGGTGTCGCGACAGGCGTGAATGGAGGGACGAATGGAGACGTGTCGTCTTCAGCGATGAGAGTCGCTTCTGCCTTGGTGCCAATGATGGTCGTATGCGTGTTTGGCGCCGTGCAGGTGAGCGCCACAATCAGGACTGCATACGACCGAGGCACACAGGGCCAACACCCGGCATCATGGTGTGGGGAGCGATCTCCTACACTGGCCGTACACCACTGGTGATCGTCGAGGGGACACTGAATAGTGCACGGTACATCCAAACCGTCATCGAACCCATCGTTTTACCATTCCTAGACCGGCAAGGGAACTTGCTGTTCCAACAGGACAATGCACGTCCGCATGTATCCCGTGCCACCCAACGTGCTCTAGAAGGTGTAAGTCAACTACCCTGGCCAGCAAGATCTCCGGATCTGTCCCCCATTGAGCATGTTTGGGACTGGATGAAGCGTCGTCTCACGCGGTCTGCACGTCCAGCACGAACGCTGGTCCAACTGAGGCGCCAGGTGGAAATGGCATGGCAAGCCGTTCCACAGGACTACATCCAGCATCTCTACGATCGTCTCCATGGGAGAATAGCAGCCTGCATTGCTGCGAAAGGTGGATATACACTGTACTAGTGCCGACATTGTGCATGCTCTGTTGCCTGTGTCTATGTGCCTGTGGTTCTGTCAGTGTGATCATGTGATGTATCTGACCCCAGGAATGTGTCAATAAAGTTTCCCCTTCCTGGGACAATGAATTCACGGTGTTCTTATTTCAATTTTCAGGAGTGTATGAGTTGACCAAAAGAGGCTGGCGCATTCAAAGCATTATTTACCAATAACTTACAATTGCTTCTATCGACACAACGACTGAAATTCGTGAGACTTGCTTCACGGAATGTGATTCACAGTGTCTCATCGTCTTGCATGTCGATAAGTTCCATGTACAACGCTACTCGTGCTTTTTCAGTGAACAAAGCAAAATTGCTGCAGAAGGCAATGCAAGATAAGTAAAATAAAAAAAATTACAAGAACAAACGGCGAGCGGCACCCTGGCATCACATCAATGGTGGGTCACGGGTATGTTCCTCCATGATCTACCCTTACACTTTATGCGTTGCCGACCCACCAGGTTAGCCGAGAGCGCTACAGTGTTGCTTCCTGGACTCGGGTAAGCGCGCTGGCCCCAGATCGAATTCTCCTGGCGGATTACCGACGTCGGCCGGTGTGCTGGCCAGCCTGGATGTGGTTTTTAGGCGGTTGGCCACATCCTGCTAGGTGAATACTGGGCTGGTCCCCACGTTCCGCCTCAGTTCCACGAGTCGCAGACATCTGAACACGTTCGCACTATTCCATGGATTACACTAGATGCAGACAGCTGGGGTACACTCATTCCTTCCCTTCCCAGGGGGGGAGGGGGGGGGGAGGGTACGGGATGTTGGCAGGAGGAGCATCTGGCCACCCCTTAAAATTAACCTTGCCATATCCCATCCTAACAATGCTACCCTGTGGAACTGCGGGACAAGGCAGTAGCAGAAGAAGAAGAACTTTATGCGTTGCTGAGATACTGCAGAGAAGTGTTGTATTTGAATTTAATATAAACAAAATTTTCGTGGTTGCTACACTGTTACATTACTTTGGCATCTTGCATTTCTTTAACAAACCCATTCTCTCCAGTTTAAAGAGTTATAGAATCCGCATCTGCCGACACGAAGTAAAACATTTTATTGTTCTTGGTTTGGATACAATGAGATACAGAAGAAATAGCCTTTCTGAAAAATCAAAAGCACTTTATTTAAAGGACTTAGCAATTTTTACTGACTGAAGTGGCGAGGGTCCTAAGTGTTAATGGTTATGAGAGGTTTTGCACCGTTAGATTTAAAACACACGTTTTTGTTCATTTCAAATTATGGTGCGCGCTCCTAGCCTGAAGCCTGGATAAACTTCGCGTAAACCCGGCTCTAGCGTAACAATCTTATTATTCGCCTTAAGTGATGAAGGTAAACAACGAATAACCAGTACACCAATGACTGAACTATTATCGAATAAGAACGGTGTCTTATCCATTGTTCTACCTTGCCTGTTATCTCAATGGTTATGTTGTAGAAGATATTACCAGTGGGTCATTTAAGCAATTTTTTTTTAATGACAGCTCAGTAGTTATTACAAATATAAATGTTCAGTCGGCTGATCCCTTGGCTATCAGTTTAAAATAAAATAAAAGGAACAGCGTTTCAGTCACTAACGATTTTTTATTTAAGACGCGTTTTTGAAGTATTCCGCCATCATCACGTAGCAGTTCTGCTATTTGGCATAAGGGCATTTCTCCTGGGAACCAACGCAGTCGAAATATCTGGCACCTTGAGCATCTTCGTTGTTTAGTTTCTTCAAGGTCACTACAGCTGAACTTCATTCATTATTCACATTTGGTTTGCTATGAGCAATGCACCTGGGATACACAATGGAACTGCTACCTAATGATGAAGCAAAGCATTTGAAATGCGTAGTAAACAAAAAACACTTAAAATTTAGAGACTGTTTAGTTTTTATGTGGTATTACTTTACACCCACGAGTGTTAAGGAAAGGGGACCTGTTTCCGGACGTTGTCACGGTGAACACAGCACCAACTGCCGAAAATGGCTTGATATTGTACAGAGTTCGTTGCCCGGACTAACTTCCACCCTACATGTTGGCAGAAGTGCGTGATTACACAACACCATGACTTTATCAGAAAGCCTAATTTTTTAGATTATTAATTGCAGCCGGCCGGAGTGGCCGTGCGGTTCTAGGCGCTACAGTCTGGAGCCGAGCGACCGCTACGGTCGCAGGTTCGAATCCTGCCTCGGGCATGGATGTGTGTGATGTCCTTAGGTTAGTTAGGTTTAATTAGTTCTAAGTTCTAGGCGACTGATGACCTCAGAATTGAAGTCTCATAGTGCTCAGAACCATTTGAACCAATTATTAATTGCATTCTGACAGAACTTTTGCTTGTGGTGGAACCTGATAATACAGATGCTTGCTAGTACAACCTGTGCACTAATTTATTTGCCTTTTTTACATGAAGAAGACATTTAGATTCAAGGTGACACCGCATCACCCCACCGTTCCCTAAAAGGTTAATGAGTTTTTCAGTAAACAGTATTCGAAAATCAGGATGAATTCCTGGTTGCCCTGGTCATGGGAAGCAATACGTATTCGGCGCAAATAGGATGCTGCGGATAGTAGTGTGTAGTGTCTAGTACCATGTGTGACCACTCTCCGTAACCAGTAGGCGATTAGGCGAACAGATGAGCATAGTTCAAAACTTTACCTGTCGTACGGAATTCTTGGCATCAGGGCACACGTAGCTGTCGCACGACACAAGAGCCACCGTTCTTGTAACTCAGTTGTTGATCAGAGCCTGTAACTCTAGGATCACACAAGGCAAATAAATTTCCTAATACTTGACACGAAACCAATTTTTTTATGTAGTTTCAAAAGGCACATAAAATATATGCAGCGTCATACATCAGTCTGCCACTCATCATTATACTCCCCCTTCCCACCCCTCCCTACTCACGTTTCTGCCATCACCCTAGCCATAGTCACGAGGAAAGAAGCGACGGCTGTTCGACGATGGATCTCATCTACGAGGGGATGTGATTAAACCCCGGCGGGCGTGTCTGTCTCCTCCCTAGAAGACACCATGCGAAGAGTAAATTCTTCAATCTTCGTTCCAAGGGACGCCGTCAGTGATTAAAATTCTCCTTTGATATCTGCCAGAATGCCTGGAACGCTGTGAAGGCCAACGGCACCCGACATTTTCTTGAGTCAAGGCCTCGAACATTCTTGTCCGATCTCATAACGTTCCATTTCGCACTCTTAGCCTTTATTCGTTCAGTGCATAGGTTTTAATTCGTCTGAACGCAGGAGAATATTCGTCTCAAAGACGAAAGCACCGCCTTAACCCCAAAGATGGACTCATTTAAAGCTAATTTTTTCTATTTTGATCTGTCGCTTCTTATTCGCAACGACGTTTGAAATGAATTGCGAGTAAGCTAAGAAAGTACAAGATCAATATGGCATTCAACTTTTTGGAACTTAACAAAACATCATTTTGTGCGAATAATGATTTTCATTTCCGTTGATACTTTCTTAACTGCGTCTTGTTTTGCCGGTTCAGGAATGTCTTCTTTTATGCCACATGGTAACTGGCTAACATTCATATACTTCACAGTTGTTAGAGCTGAGGATTTATTTACATTTACATGGATACTCTGCAAATCACATTGAAGTGCCTGGCAGAGGGTTCATCGAACCACATTCACAATTCTCTATTATTTCAATCTCGTATAGCGCGCGGAAAGAATGAACACCTATATCACTCTGTACGAGCTCTGATTTCCCTATTTTAGCGTGGTGATCGTTCCTCCCTATGTAGGTCGGTTCAACAAAATATTTTCGCATTCGGAGGAGACAGATGGTGATTGGGATTTCGTGAGAAGATTCCGTCGCAACGAAAAACGCCTTTCTTTTAATGATTTCCGGCCAAAATCCTGTATAATTTCTGTGACACTCTCTCCCATATTTCGCGATAATACAAAACGTGCTGCCTTTCTTTGAACTTTTTCGATGTACTCTGTCAGTGTCATCTGGTAGTCCCCCCGGTAGCTGAATGGGCAGCGTCACGAATTGTCAGTCTTCTGGGCCCGGGTTCGTTTCCCGGCTTGGTCGGGGAATTTTCTCCGCCCAGGGACTGGGTGTTGAGCTGTCCTCATCATCATCCTATCATCCTCATCGATTGCGGGTCGCCGAAGTGGCGTCAAATTGAAAGACCGGCACCCGGCGAACGGTCTGCCCGACGGGGGACCCTAGCCATACGAATAAATAAATAAAAGTCCTATCCGGTAAGGATCCCACACCGCGCAGCAGTATTCTAAAAGAGGACGGACAAGCGTAGTGCAAGCAGTCTCCTTAGTAGGTCTGTTACATTTTCTAAGTGTCCTGCCAATAAACGCAGTCTTTGGTTAGCCTTCCTCACAACATTTTCTACGTGTTCCTTCCAATTTAAGTTGTTCGTAATTGTAATACGTAGGTATTTAGTTGAATTTATGGCCTTTAGATTTCACTGATTTATCGTGTAACCGAAGTTTAACGAGTTCCTCTTAACACTCATGTGGATGACCTCACAATTTTCGTTATTTAGTATCAACTGCCACTTTTCGCAACCGTTCATATATCTTTTCTAAATCGTTTTGATCTTCTGATGACTTTATTAGTCGACAAACGACAGGATGAGCTGAATCTAACAGAAAGTATAACGTAAGCGGTGAAATACATCCAAAACTTCCCACATATTACGTTAAGAATGATTACCTCTCTACACTGAATTCAGACGCAAGGAAAAGATGTTATGCATAGGCAAAGATGGAGGGGGAGGGTAAGGAGAAATAGATAAGAGAAAGAAAATGTGGAAGGAAGAAATGTGGATTATTTGTTTAAGAGTAAAGATAACTTCCGTTGATATAGTCTATTGTGCTGATGTGTTGGTACTCTTAAGAAGAATGATACCATGCAAGTCTTGCGAATGTGTAGAAACGCTTTCACAGCAGAATGTAATTAGAATCACCTGTCAAGATTTAAGCGTGAGAGTTTCAATTCACACTGTAAAATTTGTATTATAACTTACAACGCTAGCACTTCTTACCGAGCCAAAATATTAGCAAGCATTGGGGCATAGTGTCACCATAGTTTGCGAATGGCCTTCGTAACTTATGGTGGATTCGGTATAATCACTCGGTTTTTCTTACCGACGTTGTTACTTTTCTGCAATGAATACGAGAAGATACTCCATTAATTTGGTATTCGGTTACGACAGTACTGGCGCCAACTGTTCCACAACGCCCTAAGCAGAATGTAGCCTAGAGGGGGAAGGTCACAACTATTGACTAGTTGTGTGCGGATAAATTTGAAAACTGTGACCTGAATAACACTTTGTTGGCTATTCGAATGAACATATTCATTGAAAATAATAAGTTGATCGAAGCAGCTTGAAATTTAAGCTAAAGTACAACTGATGTAAAAATGCGTAACAAAATTACGAGACTGTAGACCCAATAACTCATTTCAAACAACATTAGAATTCTGCACGAAAATAATACATACTTGAAGAGTACAAGTGAAATAAATATTTAAAAATACTGCTTTTGTGTCATAATAGGTAGCAATACTATTAGGCTGGTGTGCAAGTTCGTAGCGTTTTTCCGTAAGCTTCATAAACACAACAGATACACGTAACAGAGACTTTAATCATTAATACAGTATTCTCATTCACTGTTTACAACAGTATACCAACGCTGGGATAAGTTCATTCCGCAACTATAGAGAGGAGAAGAACACATCGAGCCATGTTCGAAGCGCATTTTCATCGCAAAGGAAGTTCCTTGAAGGTTTTTCGATAGACAGCAAAACTCTGATGAAAATCTGAGGGCGCAAGATCAGATCAGTAAGTTGGTACGGATTGGCTTCCGAACCCATCTCCTGTCTAGCAAAACCCGGGTGACCGTCATCGTGGAGTAGCCTAACTTCACGCCGCCTTCCTTGTCCCTGTTCTCGGATTGCTTCTGCAAGATGTCGCAGTTCTTGATAGCAAATGTCAGCAGTGATGGTTACACCTCGGGGAAGTTATTCGTAGTACACCACACCGTCGCTGTTCAATCAGATGCATAACACTGTCTTTTGTGGATTCGCGCAGATCTTTATACTGGGTGTTGCTGCTTTGTTTGGGCTCAACCATTCCTTTCTTTTCCTTATGTAAGCATAAAGAGACTATTTCTCGTCAGCTGTAACGATGCAGTATAGAAATGATCGGTGTTGTTCACAAGCTAATTAATGATGAGCAAGCAGAGCTGCATATATGGCCAGATGCTGATTTTTGGCTTAGAGCATGCGGTTTACATACGCCCGATTTTTGAACCTTCCCCATTGCATACAAATGTCTCACTACCGTGGCATGATCACAGTTCATCAAATTTGCCACATCTCGAGTACACTGACGTGGATCATTGTGGATTGACGCGTTTAAACGATCTTCACCAAACCCTGAAGGTTTTCCTGAACGTGGAGAGTCACTAATTTCAAAACGATTACTCCATTCTTCTTAAAACGAGGAAACCATTTTGTTGCTGTGTTCTTTCCAATGGCATGATCTCCATACACTGCGCAAATGTTACTGCCTGTCTCCGTTGCTGTCATCCGTCTATTGAATTCAAACAGAAGAAATGTTCCAGTTTCTCCACTTGGCACTCCATTTTCTAGCGCACGCACCTCCACTCACCGACTCCAAAATGACAGTATGTAAAATCAAATGGCAACAGTGAACTAAAAATAAAAAAGACAATCGATAAATAAAACCATAGCAACTGAATACCAACACCCAAAAGAAAAACACTACGCACATCTGCACCAACCTAACAGAGAGATGATTGTGTTAACTCGCATTTGACAGGGGTTCTACTGACAGTATTTGAGTGCTGTAGAAGCATAATAGCTCAGACGTACGAAGACTTTTGTTACCAAAATTGGAGATTTTTTAACTAAAATCTCTGTTGAAACTATGAGAGTTGACAAGATAGTTGTAATGTTCCAAATACCAATCAACTTGTGCGTGAACGTTCGATTTTGAAGTGATGAACAGCCAATTGAATTATTAGGCGCCTACTGTTCGTTAAAAGAAAGTCACACACGAAAGTTGTAACAAGCATTCTTGAATCTTCGTCTATTGCAATACCTCTTAAATATAGGTTAATTCTTACCATAAAGTAATAACAGCAACCAATTACTGTCAGTAGTGCCATTTATGAAGAACAATTTACGCCAAATTCACCAGTCAGACGGCTGTTCGCATTTCAGTTACATTTATAGTGTGTTCTGTGTGCGATGTTGGCTCTTTGTTCGTTGTGGCGAATGTTCCTTGGGGTAGTGATTCCTTCGAAAATATTGCATTTTATTATAATCAAGAGTGCTGTACGAAATGTCCGTCTTCAAAATCTGTTCTCCAGTTCGACTTCTTTAATTTCATGAAGTGAAGCCAGTCGTAATATAATAACTATATTGTTGGCGCTGTCGAGTGATTCCCGTTAAACTTTATGACATCGTGAACACGGACGGAATTAATCGTGAAGCACACAATTCTCGGATAACCTCGGGATAACGGCCTAATTATTAAACGTTAACGGTCCGCCAACATCACTCTGAGAGCCAGCGGGTAGGTACATTAACCTGGAAATACTGTAGTAACGCAGTGCGAGGTTCAACGTGCGCAGAATTGTGTGAAAGTCATACATTCCGAGAATTCGTCAAGCATTACTTACTCCTCGCTTAGTTACATGAACTACTACAATTCAAGCCGAATTGTTTATATGTAACCACGCAACGGCCAGGTCGTGAGATCATCGGATCACTTCCAAAGATCAAGCAGCCGAGTCGACGTATTATGGAGCTTGTAGCGCAGAAAAGTTGGTGCTGTTTGTTTCACTTATCACTAAAGCCCGCTAGTTGTCTAATTTCAATCCTTCTGCTTTACTGCTTTCGTACTTTCGAATTTCCACGTCCTGTATGTACGCCTTAGCACAGTAATGATTGGACCCTGAAAAAACTGTAGCATCGGAGAAATCATTTCGTATTTTCTTGATGCCGGTGTACGATCTACCAGTAACGATTTGTCCGTACCGCTCAGACTATTGCTCTTGTGTTCTTTGACTCGTGTGTTAATGCTTGTAGTTCCTACGTACACTTGGCCGCATACGCAAGAGTTTTAGTACACTCATGTGGTGGCAAGGTGCAGGCGTAGATCTTTAGCAGTGTTATTAACGAATCTTTTTTATTCGGTTTCATCATTGTTTCAAATCACATCGTATGAGCACTCTTCTGATTGTGACTGTTTTTACAAATTAGAGGAAAACTTTCCGTTCAGTTGGTCCTTTTCTAGCGAAAGCTCCAGATCTATTAGGATGTGGCGCCCAGCGCCTGCAGAGCTGCCATTTCTTCTGGAAGTAATTCTTAATATATACGTGCATTGTATTCGGAGTTGAGAATTTGGGCAACCATCCACTGTATTATGGAATGACAACGAAAATTTGTGCCGGACTGGGGCTCGAACCCAGATTTCCCGCTTATCACGAGCGGTCGTCTTATTATTAGGCTATCTGAGCACACTTCATTTCCAGACCTAAACTTCCACATATCGTTAGCCAGGTGTCTACAATCTGTACGCACACGTCCGTCATCTATATTTCCGTATAAGGGAGACATTTTAGTTGAAGGTTGCTAGCCCGGTGACGGCGAGTAAGCACGATATTGCAGTGCCTGTATTGTTCAGAAATGCGATGCCATGTGTGTGTCTCTGAATTACTACAATTCAAGCAGAACTGTTTATATGTAACCACGCATCAGCGATGTCATCAGATCACTTCCTACACTACTGGCCATTAAAATTGCTACACCAAGAAGAAATGCAGATGATAAACGGGTATACATTAGACAAATATATTATACTAGAACTAACATGTAATTACACTTTCACGCAATTTGGGTGCATAGATCCTGAGAAATCAGTACCCAGAACAACCACCTCTGGCCATAATAACGGCCCTGATACGCCTGGTCATTGAGTCAAACAGAGCTTCGATGGCGTGTACAGGTACAGCTGCCCATGCAGATTCAACACGATACCACAGTTCGTCAAGAGTAGCCACGGGCGTATTGTGACGAGCCAGTTACTCGGCCACCATTGACCAGACTTTTCAATTGGTGAGAGATCTGGAGAATGTGCTGGCCAGGGCAGCAGTCGAACATTTTCTGTATCCAGAAAGTCCCGTACAGGACCTGCAACATGCAGTCGTGCATTATCCTGCTGAAATGTAGGGTTTCACAGAGATCGAATGAAGGGTACGGCCACGGTTCGTAACACATCTGAAATGTAACGTCCACTGTTCAAAGTGCCGTCAATGCGAACAAGAGGTTTCTGAGACATGTAACCAATGACACCCCATACCATCACGCCGGATGATACGCCAATATGGCGACGACGCGCTTCCAATGTGCGTTCACCTCGATGTCACCAAACACGGATGCGACCATCATGATACTGTAAACAGAACCGGGATTCATCCGAAAAAATGACGTTTTGCCATTCGTGCACCCAGGTTCGTCGTTGAGTACACCATCGCAGGCGCTCGTGTCTGTGATGCAGCGTCAAGGGTAACCGCAGCCATGGTCTCCGAGCTGATAATCCATGCTGCTGCAAACGTCGTCGTAGTGTTCGTGCAGATGGTTGTTGTCTTGCTAACGTCCCCATCTGTTGACTCAGGGATCGAGACGTGGCTGCACGATCCGTTACAGGCATGCAGGTAAGATGCCTGTCATCTCGACTGCTAGTGATACGAGGCCGCTGGAATCCAGCACGGCGTTCCGTATTACCCTCCTGAACCCACCGATTCTATATTCTGCTAACTTTCTTTGGATCTCGACCAACGCGAGCAACAGTGTCGCGATACGATAAACCGCAATCGTGATAGGCTACAATTCGCCCTTTATCAAATTCGGAAACGTGATTGTATGCATTTCTCCTCCTTACACGAGGCATCACAACAACGTTTCACCAGGCAACGCCGGTCAACTGCTGTTTGTGTATGAGAAATCGGTTGGAAACTTTCCTCATGTCAGCACGTTTTAGGTGTCTCCACCGGCGCCAACCTTGTGTGAATGCTCTGAAAAGCTAATCATTTACATATCACAGCATCTTCTTCCTGTCGGTTAAATTTCGCGTCTATAGCACGTTATCTTCGTGGTGTAGCAACTTTAATGGCCGGTAGTGTAAGTTCACAGAGCCGAGCCGACGTATTATGGAGCCTGTAGCGTACTTCTGAACAACACAGGCACTGCAATACTGTAATTGTTATATGACAGAGCACTTCCTCAAAAGTACTGTGTCTCACAGATTGTACAATACTGGTCGATCTGTGTTTTAATCGGAGTTGATAAAAGCTCTTCTGCATATTTATATGACTTAATTTTTGAATATATTTTGTTATACAGTTCTTTAAAAACAGCCTATAACTGTTACTGGTTTTTCATTTATTTAAAAGAATATATCATTTAAAAAGATTGTGAAATTTAAGATTAATCCAAATTGGTACTGTGAATACATGTTGCAAGAATAGTTTGATAACTAGTGAATCGACTTGCATTAGCTTTTCCATAACATCAAATTACGAAACAGTTAATAAGGTGTTAAAGGGAGGAACTAGAGTTAAATGTTAAAAGATTCCGGGGAAAGTCTATGGATCTCTGTAAGCTCTTTTCGTCCTCTTTTACAACAATTTTAATGTGTCGTTTATTTTTCTGTCCCAGTTGCATTTTTTTTGTACAGTATGACTAGTTTCGATTTCCCTAGATCATCTTCAAATCTATGTAGTTGCGTCAGCAATCCGTCGCGTCTATATTCTAATGTGCAGTTCAGACACGGACACTAATGACTGTTGAATCAACTACGTAGATCTGAAGATGATCCAGGGAGATCGAAACTAATCATACTGTTTAAAAAATGTGCACCTCGGACTGAAAAATGAACGATACATTAAAATTGTTTCAAAAATCAGTACAGTTGCTGATTACTGTCGTGACCAATATATTGGCCACACGGCTCTTTTTTTTTATGAAACATAATGATGTACCATGTCTCTTAACGCTCATCTTGATCACGGTTGTTTATGTTACAGGTCGGGACATCTTACGAGAGGGTGGCTACTTCGGGCCGTGGCAGACGTGCAAGGAGCTGCAGTACAACCGCGAGATCTGCGGCAAAGACGTGTCCCGCTTCCACCCAGTCGGTGAGTACACACACACACTGTGGCAGTGGCGTTTCTGCAGCTACCGCTAGCACGTTTATCCGCTTTCTTAAAAGGGCTCGTGTGGCTCAACGGAGGAGTACGTGCTCGTGTTCACTTCAAAAGTTGTACAGCTCGGCCGCAGAGTTTTAATACACGTTTCCATGAGCAAGTTTTATGTTTATAAAGTCTGTCACTGTAGGAAGATAACAAAAGCCGCCAATCTTTCGGCTTAATATATTTCGTACGCTGTGTACTACAACAGAAAGTCTGTTTGCAGCCTTGCGGTCTGAAGGTAATCACACGTGGTCTCCTGCTGTGATTACACGGAAACAGTGATCTCTATACTAGCCGCATGTCGAACTCCGTGTGTCTGAGCGTACCGTCCAGATACGCTCGTTTCTTACGTTTCTGCAACATGGCTGCCACGAAATGTCACTAGAACACAGTCTATTACATCGCATGTTGACTTGATGTTCAAAACTAGAAATAAATAAATAATTTATCACGTACAGAGGGAAAAGTGGCCTTTATTGCTCATTATTAAAGCTGTCAGTGACTCAGAAAGGAGTTCAACAAGCAGCAACAGAAAGTTTTGTTCATTTACCCAATAACATAAAATGTCTGTCGGGTAGCGGAACAACATGGTGGACGACGCAGACAATAGGAATCTGCAGGCGACTGAAGTCACATGTTCAGAGACCAGAGCTGTACCTCCGGTAGTACAGAAATTACTGCACTGGTTAGTTATTTAATTAGTTACATATCCCATTTATCATTTGAACGATTCTTTTACTGAAATGACGCGGGAAGAGTCAGTTTACAGGATATGTATATATGACTAGTGCTAACCATTTTTAAGTAGAAATTCGTCAGTGAATAGAAGAAGCTGTCCAGGAGAAATGATTTTAAGTTGGATTTAAAACTTATTTAGCTGCCCGGCAGATATTTTATGTTATTGGACTAATGATCAAAAATTTTTGTTGCTGCATGTTGAACTCCTTTCTGAGTCATTGATAGGTAATGAACGTCATTTTTTTCTATTGTGTTGTTGGTATCGACATCACCATTCTTGTAAAATTTTTATGATAATTTATGATGAATTTCATTAGCGAATATATGTACTGTGAGGGCGCAGTTAAAACGCCTAGCTCCTTGAAGAGGTACCCGCTTGACGCCCGTGAGTGAATACCACAGTTTAGTCTTACTGCTAGCTTTGTGCAATCAATACTTCATTTCTGTGTGATGAGTTACCCCAGGAAATTATTCCATAATACATTACTGAGTGGTATATACAAATATGTGAGAAGGTTGATTTGTTTGTTTCCCAGATTAGCAGAGCAGAAGTACCTGGACTTAATTTCTGAGAAGCTCAGTAAAATGCTTCTTTCTATTCAAACTTTCATCAGTATGCACACCCAAAAATCTGCTGCATTCTACATCATTTACTGATTGTTAGTCATGTGCTACATCAGTGGCTGGTATGATGCCATTTGCTGTAGAAAACTGAATATAGTATTCTGCACTTTTTTTCGAAATTTATAGTGTGTCATTTTCTCAGAACCATTTTATTATTCTTTGGAAAATATCACTCATCTCTTTTCTGTTATTTTCTCTTTAACGGTATTATTATAACACTAGTGTCGTAAGAAAAAAGGACAGATTCTGCTTGTTAAATGTTAAGTGAAGGACATTCACATATAATGATAGAAGTGGACTCAAAATTGAACCCTGTGGGACCCCCTTTGTGATTTTTTTTTTCTCCCAGCCACTAAAATTTTTTATCTTTTAGACATTGTCTGAATTATGTCCACTTTGTTTGTTAAGTATGATTCAAACTAACTGTTCGTAAATCCATCAGTTCCACAAAAGTTGAGCTTTTAAGAGACTAGCATGAGATACACAACCAAACGCCTCGGAAATGTCACAAAAACATCAACTGGCAATATTTTATTACTTAAGGATTGCATTATTTGATGAGCGAATGTATAAATAGCATACTCAGGCGACACACTTAAAGCCCGCCGGAATGTCGTTAAATACTATCATCAAAACTCATTGGAAACGGATGGAAAAACCTTTTTTGTACAGAGGACCTCTATTTTTATTGCTCTCTTACGCTTTTCAAAAATATATCGTAGATCCAGACTAACGTAACGCCAATATTCAAGCAGTTCACACACTAGTGTTGAACAGACAGTGTTCGTATAGCATTACGTGCAGAGCACTAGCTTGCGAGACAGGGATTTGATCCAGACCCGGTAGATTAAAGACCATGAGCTGCGACATAGGCCAGAGTGGTTTTTAGGTGGTTTCCGACGCTCGTTTAGGCAGATGTTGGCCTGGTTCTCACACTGAGGCTCAGAGAATACGATATACACTCCTGGAAATTGAAATAAGAACACCGTGAATTCATTGTCCCAGGAAGGGGAAACTTTATTGACACATTCCTGGGGTCAGATACATTACATGATCACACTGACAGAACCACAGGCACATAGACACAGGCAACAGAGCATGCACAATGTCGGCACTAGTACAGTGTATATTCACCTTTCGCAGCAATGCAGGCTGCTATTCTCCCATGGAGACGATCGTAGAGATGCTGGATGTAGTCCTGTGGAACGGCTTGCCATCCTATTTCCACCTGGCGTCTCAGTTGGACCAGCGTTCGTGCTGGACGTGCAGACCGCGTGAGACGACGCTTCATCCAGTCCCAAACATGCTCAATGGGGGACAGATCCGGAGATCTTGCTGGCCAGGGTTGTTGACTTACACCTTCTAGAGCACGTTGGGTGGCACGGGATACATGCGGACGTGCATTGTCCTGTTGGAACAGCAAGTTCCCTTGCCGGTCTAGGAATGGTAGAACGATGGGTTCGATGACGGTTTGGATGTACCGTGCACTATTCAGTGTCCCCTCGACGATCACCAGTGGTGTACGGCCAGTGTAGGAGATCGCTCCCCACACCATGATGCCGGGTGTTGGCCCTGTGTGCCTCGGTCGTATGCAGTCCTGATTGTGGCGCTCACCTGCACGGCACCAAACACGCATACGACCATCATTGGCACCAAGGCAGAAGCGACTCTCATCGCTGAAGACGACACGTCTCCATTCGTCCCTCCATTCACGCCTGTCGCGACACCACTGGAGGCGGGCTGCACGATGTTGGGGCGTGAGCGGAAGACGCCCTAACGGTGTGCGGGACCGTAGCCCAGCTTCATGGAGACGGTTGCGAATGGTCCTCGCCGATACCCCAGGAGCAACAGTGTCCCTAATTTGCTGGGAAGTGGCGGTGCGGTCCCCTACGGCACTGCGTAGGATCCTACGGTCTTGGCGTGCATCCGTGCGTCGCTGCGGTCCGGTCCCAGGTCGACGGGCACGTGCACCTTCCGCCGACCACTGGCGACAACATCGATGTACTGTGGAGACCTCACGCCCCACGTGTTGAGCAATTCGGCGGTACGTCCACCCGGCCTCCCGCATGCCCACTATATGCCCTCGCTCAAAGTCCGTCAACTGCACATACGGTTCACATCCACGCTGTCGCGGCATGCTACCAGTGTTAAAGACTGCGATTGAGCTCCGTATGCCACGGCAAACTGGCTGACACTGACGGCGGCGGTGCACAAATGCTGCGCAGCTAGCGCCATTCGACGGCCAACACCGCGGTTCCTGGTGTGTCCGCTGTGCCGTGCGTGTGATCATTGCTTGTACAGCCCTCTCGCAGTGTCCGGAGCAAGTATGGTGGGTCTGACACACCGGTGTCAATGTGTTCTTTTTTCCATTTCCAGGAGTGTACAAACAGTTAACATGTGACAACACACGGAACGAAGTTAACACAGTTCAGCCAGATGGTTACCTTGAAAATTTTGTGGAAGAGTTAAATGAAATAAAACTTACCAAATATCGAAAACATAAACGCTAGTAAAAAGAAACAAGAGATTATCCAAAAGGTAATAGGACAGTCCAGAAATGAGAGCATATTTTCTGAAAGGGTGTAAGACGCCTTCGTCTTCTCTCGGTGGTCGTCTCACGTAATTCATCTGGATGAGATACTAAATTATGAAGTACAGTATCGCAATTAATCGGTGTTGTTCGCATGGTAAGACTGTTTTTTAAGTCTCAGACACAAAGTCTTCTGACCAGTTTCATGCGACCCGCTACGAATTCCTCTCCTATGCCAGCCTCTTCCTTTCAGAGCGCTCAGTTATTTGCTGGTTGTATTCCAGTCTTTGCTTTATCCTAGAAATTTTACTCTCTACAGTTCTCTCTAGCACCACGGAAGTTAATCGCCGCTGCTTCAACACATGTCCCAGCATCCTGCCCCTTCCTTTGTCAGTGTTTTTCATATGTTCCTTTCTTTGACGATTCTGTGGACAACTTCCTCATACATTATCTTATCAGTCCAATCAATTTTCAACATTCTTCTGTGGCACCACATCTCAAATGCGTCGATTCCAGTTTTCCCACACTCCATGTCTCACTACCATAACATGCTGCCCTCCAAATCACACTCTCAGGAATTTCTTCCTCAAATCCTAGGTAGCAGTATTCCTTAACTTTGTCTACTTCGTGATTGCCAATGTTGATGTTAAGTTTCTCATTGTTCTCCGTTCTGCTACTTCTAATTATCTTTGTCTTTTTCCAGTTTATTCCCAATCCACATTTCCCTGGAAATGTTTTGTTTGAATACCGTGGCACATTAATTCCAAAGTGTGGAGGTGCGCCATCATGTTGCAACCGTAACCTTTGCCAAAAATGACGTAGAACATCTTCCAGTGCGTCAGGCAAATAATTTAAGAGGAATGCATGATACTTCCGTGCAGCCAACCGGTCAGGTAACAAGTAGGGACCAAGGGATACAAATTCCTGTCTTCCAATATTCCGGTCCAGACGTTGATGGCAAAGCGAACTTGGTATCTACGGTCATGGGTGACGTGCGCGTTAACGTTACACCAACGGTGGGCATGGTGCATTTTGAAGACACCCTCACAAGTGAACGCTGCTTCATCCGAGTATACTACAGTGTTTATGAATTCGTCGTTGGCTTCCTGTTGCTGTTCGAACCATTCACAGAATTGCATCCGCAGACAGTGGACTGCAGTATGGAAGTGTTGCGTTAAGGAATAATGATGATAATGGTGCACCCCATGCTCTTGCAGGATGTTAACGACCATGTGTTGCGAGACACGCAGCTGCCTTGCTACACTACGTGTACTTGGCTTGGATTCTTCGTGTATGACCTACAGAATAGCTTCCTCAGTAGTTGCAGTATAGCGAGTCACTGGATGACGTCTGTCACGCGATGGTGAAAGGAGAAAACATGTCTCTCAAAGGCGAAGCTCCAGACGACGAAACATATTTTTATCTGGATGACGCCGACCAGGATATCCAGTAGCATCTTCACGAGCGGCAACACCAGCCCCGTTATCAGATGCACCAAGGGCGAGAAGCCTATCCACATATTTATAATTGTGTATGCCATAAGTCAGCCACGCTGCTTTAGAATAACACAAGAAAAAAGTACGATATGTGTACGAATGTACACGGAGTCTGTCTCGGGCGCGTTACTCCACTAGCAATTAGTCCCTGTCTGGTGAACAGCGCACACAGTAAAAACACGTCATTAGTCGCAGCGGACTGTTACATAAAACACGCGTCACTTCTCTTTCAGCTTTTGTTCTCCATGACTCATCCCGACACTGTAAAATGTGAAATGCTCGTTTTCGAATTACACTGTTTCCATAACGGTAATGGATGTGATGTTTCCACATTTCCATTGATTATAATAATAATAATAATAATAATATTGCTAACAGTAACGCAAGGAGAAACAAAACGACATGCGCCTATGAGACTCAATATTGAAAGAAATAATTAGTGGTTCCATTGTGACAATACGTACAAATGGTAACCGAGTTTGGAAATTATCTGTAAACCGCGTTGCCAGCCCTACTGGTGACGTAAAGCCCTAACGAAATGTAATGGACCTGATTGAAGCCGGCAAGAATAATAGATGGACTAATCGATGGGACCGTTGGGCGAGGAGTAAGGGGTGCTAGTAAATAGAAAACAGGTTTGGAATCTAGTAGATGCAGTAGAGCGGAACATTTCGCGTCCACGACGTGCAAAAGACTGCTTTAAAAGCTCACCAATGAAAACTATTGTATTCCCTTTTCTGTGTTCATACTACGCAAGTACAAATGTTTTGTGGTATACCCACTGTAATCACTGTATAATGACTAAGACGCAGGATACCGTACCACGCAGACTACATTTAGCAAATAAAAATAAATAACCCTCGACCTAGAATCGAACCCTCTACCTCCTGCATGCTAACCTAAAACGCTGTCGATTGCACCATCTGCACAGCACTCCAGTTACCATATATGTGATTACATTGTTGCCAGATTGTCAGCCTTTAACGTCCATTTGCTGCCAAAAATATGCGCAGAACGAAATTTTAAGAGACTTTTTGTATTGTTACTATGTGAGGAATCGCGATGTGAAGTGAACAAATTACAAAATGTTTCAAGCAAATGTTCTTTAGCCGTCAGGGGGACAACAATCAGCGTGATTGTCTTCGTTGTAGCTTTGTTTTTTTACAAAGATATGAACAGTGGTATGACTTTTTTAAATGGCACCCTGTATTTTTTTGTTCGGTAATTCATTTTCTCTCCTAAAGACCATTCGGAAATGTATTGAAGTGTACCATTCACTGAAACACAACGTTATTAATTACATAATATAAAGTTGACTTTGAGCCCGGGATCACAAACTCGTCCACTTGCTGGAGTGGTCAGTAAACAAATGAAAACCGAGTAAAAACATAACACAACATTGACCTTGACTCTCCTGTACCATTGCCCAGGAGTAGAACATTCAAATGTGCTCAGAGTGGTGACCCTGGGCACGGATACATTGGTGCACTCGTTGAATGAAAGAATTATTTACTGCTTGCACTGTTGCCTGCTGAAGAGAATTACAAGCAAACACCGATACGTTCCTGCATGCCCTCTGGAGTTGTTGGAATATCGTGACAGAGAACGCCTTTAATGCATCCCCAAAGAAAAAAGTCCAGAGGATTTAAATCAGGAAACCTATCAGGCCAAGTAAATGTTTCTCCTCGACCAATCCATCTGGCAGGATGTCTTCGGTTCAGAACACGACGTGACGGAAGGCATTATGTGCTGGACATCCACCGTGTTGATACCACATGATCATTCTGGTTCTTAGCGGCACTTCATCCAGAAGAGGAGGAAGAATTAGTCTGAGGAAGTTGGCATACACTGTGCCGTTTAGACTACCATTGATGAAATAAGGGCCAATAATTGTAGTACCAAGCATCCCACACTAGACTTTAACTGATGTTCCACATATTTAAGCCATCGTGGGTTGTCGCTGGACCAATAATGCACTTTCCTTGTATTTAGCCGGCAGCGGTGACCGAGCGGTTCTAGGCGCTTCAGTCTGGAACCGCGCTGTTGCTACGGTCGCAGGTTCGAATCCTGCCTCGGGCATGGATGTGTGTGATGTCCTTAGGTTAGTTAGGTTTAAGTAGTTCTGAGTTCTAGGGGACTGATGACCTCAGAAGTTAAGGCCCATAGTGTTCAGAGCCATTTGAACCATAGACATCAGTGACCGTATTCACACTTTCAAGTTTTATAGGAAATCTGCCACCGTGGATATGGTAATACCGGCCAATTCTCAACAGCCACTGATGCATAAACATGCTGCCTTTCATTTAGTGATACATCGCCATTATCCATCCCTATGTGTGAAGACAACTTCCAAATGGAATTAAATACAGTCAAACAAATACTAGCAAACAATGGCTATCCTCCTACCTTAGTGGACTCCATAAGGTACAAAAATCAGAAACGACAGGTGTAATCTCTTCTTCACCCCGTCCATGACCCACCACCTCAAGAACGCAATAAATGGTGCACAGTATCATACTTAGGAAAAGTCTCATTGTAGGTACCCAGGAAGCTTAAATCCAGGAACGTAAAAGCATCCTTTTATATGCACAACACCGTTTTTGCCCATTGGTAAAAACAGCACCAGAGCTTTGGAAAAGAGTGGAATATATGAAATTACTTTTAAGTGTGACAAATTCTAAAGAGGTCAGTCTGGCACTGCAATACATACCCGCTTGAAGAAACACCATGTGAATTGGAAACTTAGAAAAGGAGACTGTTCTTTTGCAGATCACCTGCTTAAAGGAGGCCAAAGTTACAAGGTGAAACATGAAGTATTACATTACATCCACGAAGGAAGGAAGCTGAACTATATTGAAGTAATGGAAATTAGTAAACACACGTCCATCAGCCCAAGCTTAGCATTGAATGACCAGACATTGTTCCCTTACCGGTTCTAACTGCAGATACTACTCATAATCCACTCCAGGCCATGTAGTAAATTACTCCTCTTACTCACAAGCTCCATTTTCTTTATTTCTCCCATTGCGTTAAATTTTTACTTTGTGTAATGACAGCTGCTTCCCTCACCTGCTTGTATATTATCTGTTCGTAATTTAGGATCTATTAAAGACAAGATTACTTTGTTGTGCCACATCTTTGGAATATGTCACGAAAGTTTGTTGTTCAATAGTGTTCTTCTACGGACAAATGTTGTAATCTGTAAACAGTTCATTACTTAACGAGTTACACATTTTATCTTAGTTAAATAATACATCGCATTTACACTGAAATAATCCCGTTTGTTTTATTCCTAATTGTAAAATCAAAATTCTTCTGCTCTGGAAATGGAGATACTCTGCACATGCACTAGTTTAAAATCTTTGCTCCAACAAAATTTCACTGTACCACGTACGTATCTTAGTACTTGATGATGCCGTAGCAGCCGAAAACCGGTTTGCGTAACAAATGATCAATGTTGTAGAATATTACAGCAGTGTTGTGCGCCTTTCATTCACAATGTATAAAATATCTTGCCAAGAGGCCGTCCGAAGTGGCCGTGCGGTTAAAGGCGCTGCAGTCTGGAACGCCAAGACCGCTACGGTCGCAGGTTCGAATCCTGCCTCGGGCATGGATGTTTGTGATGTCCTTAGGTTAGTTACGTTTAACTAGTTCTAAGTTCTAGGGGACTAATGACCTCAGAAGTTGAGTCCCATAGTGCTCAGAGCCATTTGAACCATATCTTACCAAGAACCGACGGAACAGTCAATCAATGCTATTATATTTACATAATTGTATTCTTCGTACCACATAAAACGAACTGCGCTAGTCATATGCGCAAGTGATGCGGAGCTCTTGGTCTAAGTACAGCGACTTCATTAAAAAATTATGGGTTAGAGTGTAAGTGTTGCCGTATAGAGTATTATTGCATCCTATTGTGGAGCTCGTGTTAAAATTTCTCGAAGTTTGCATGAGAGCATATGCACCTACTCACGAAAAAACTGACGTGTATTCTGGAATTCAGAGCTTATGTATGCTAAAGTGCTCATTGTTCATACCATCTAGTGTTTAGTTTAAGTAAGCAGAAAGTACATCGGGTATCAGATATGATATGGTACCAAATGCCGATATCTTTTATGTAATAACTTCATAATACATGAATGAAATTTCTGTACGTAAGTGATGCAGTTGTCGATTTTTATGTTTATTACAGTACTCAAGATTTTGTCCAAGTAGACGCAACAGTGTATACATCATGGTAGGCAGAAGCGTGACCGTAAAGATTGAAGTTCCCATGACAATGGGTTAGTATCAATGACAATATCTCACACATAATAACATCTTGAACCGTGAATGAAAAATCTATATGTAACTAATGCGGTGCTCCTTGACGGGATGACTGCTGAAATTGGAACGCATTTCTGAAACTTGGCCAGTATGTAATGAAATACTGACACAATATAAAAGTAAATAATAGGGCAAGATTTAGGAGCACCTCAGATGTTGCCAAGATTGCTGTACCTGATGCAGTAAAATTTTCCAGTATATTTTCATTCGGCTCTCACAGGCGCTCTTATTTTCTGGATGGCTAGCAGTTCAGTGTGCTGCGTATCAGCAGAAATTCAGACTGGTAATTGTTCTTTATCAGATCACAAGTTAAAAGAAACAGTTATACCAGATGGTATTGGTACAGCTGCCACTCTGTTTCCAAGTAAGTACTCACTCCGCTTCTCCACTCTTCATTTTACAAGTACGACTATATTCTAGTAGGTTGGCATCTTTATGGCCCAGTTTCATATGCAAGACCCCGGCTGGCTCCTCTAATGACGTCTCTTCATTCGTAGTCACCGCGAAGTTCACGAGCGTGGCGTCGTGAATTCTGTCGACTTCCGCTCCTTGATTCCTCTCGAAAACTAGGACAACCAAACTTTACAGAGGGTTTACGAACGTCTTTAGCACGTGCTGCAGCTAAACACTTAGGGGTAAGAAAGTGCGTCAGTTTTAGGAAAAATGTAAATCAGCATCTCTAATAAGACTGTTTTACTATTTTCATAGCAAAAACTGCAATATTATAGTTAGTGAACCATTTAAATTGTTTACCAGAAGACGAGTCTTTAGTGACTGATTTGTGGTAGTATTTTCTGTCTTTATTTGCTTCTCTAACACATTTCTCATCAATTTAAAATGCGGTCAAGTTTTAGGGTCATGCAAAAATCAGTAGGGATTTTGGCTGTCGCAAAATATATATATATTTTTTTTTGAGCTTAACAAGCACTAAAACTAATTTTTAGTACATTCCCTTTCATTATCTCCAAAAGATGCAATCTGCATCTACATCTACATGGATACTCTGCAAATCACATTTAAGAGCCTAGCAGAGTGTTCATCGAACTACCTTCACAATTCTCTATTGTTCCAATCTCGTACAGCGCGCGGAAAGAACGAACGCCTATATCTTTCCGTACGAGCTCTGATTTCCCTTTTGACGTATTAACAGTGGGTGTGCATTCACTATCGTGTTGCAGCAGCATTTCGTACATTATTCTGCTACGTTTGTTTCAACTGTTGTTCAGTACACCTAATTTTCCGCTTGAAAACATTATTTTATTCTTCAGACGCATTTGGTACGACGTCATACTTATCTAACCAGGTTAATACTGTTTTCTGTGGCTGGGCCGAGTCTTTTTTGTCCAAGATGCTCCTTTGTGTTAGGCATCAGCCGTCACATTATTGTTCTTGAGATATGTCCCTACTGGTTCAGCGAGAACATGTTACGTGTTAATATAAATGGACGAATAAAAGAAAAAAACAAAATTAGCAAAAACCTAACTGAAGCGTAGAAACTAATTACATTGGGGGCAATCCAGTTGTCATGGCATACTTTCAGATATTGTGCAACACTTTCATCAGCTTTTCAGCAATTGTCTTTTGACGGTTTTGACCCTGGCCTCTCATGTGCAAATATCATCTCTGAGCAGTAACAATAGTCTACGCCCTGAACCGTTTGACTGACAAATTCTAATTCCTGTTTTCACCTACAGTTCTTATCTTCTACGGCACCCACTGATGGAGGTAATTTCCTGATGTCTTGAAAAAGTGTTTTCCGCATATTTCTTTTCTCGATGATTCTGCGGAATACTCTAATTTATTATCAGTCCGTTTAAGTTTCAATACGCTTCTGAAACATCACATATGTAATGCGTCTGTTCTTTTTCCGTGGTCAGAGAGCCCGTGATTCACCAGCATTCTCATAAATTTCTTTGGCACTGGTAGATGTCTTTAGCGAAGAATGTCCTCTCTGCCTTTGCTAACCAGCTTCCTATAATCTCCTTGCTTATTTTCCTTCCAAGGTAACTTCGTTTACTACAGGGCACATAATTTTGATGGTAATATTGTCTCTGATCTTTCCGCTGATACTTCTTAATACTTTCGCCAGGAATATCTACACTAATAAATATTTCTTAAATTTTGAATAAAAATCATCGGGCCTTCTAAAAGAGGGCGGAGGTGCAAACAGAGATTCGGGGCACTCTCTTGCCCTTAGGGTGGGAAACTCCCCTAAAAATCGAAAGAATCAGCAATTACCAACGGCATGAGGATGCAGAAGTCAGTGGAAACCACTGAATTAAAGACATAACGTGTATCCACAGGACACGTAGTCTGTATGAAAAAGTATCAAAATGATCTCTAAATTGGCAAAAGACTCCGGACTAGTCCCCATTCGGATATCTGGGAGCAGACTGGCGAGGAGATAGGCGCTCATCAGAAAAATATTAAACAACTAATGAAAAGGTAACATTCTACGAAACAGATCGTGGAATATCAGAAGTTTGAACATGGTAGGGAAGTTAGAAAATCTGAAACGGGACGTGCAAAGGCTCTGTCTGTTACACCTAGTGAAATGTAAGAAGAAAAGCATTTCTGATCAGATGAGGATAAGGTGATATCAAAAGCAACAGAAAATGATATAACGGGAGTAGGATTAAATTAGTATAACGGGAGTAGGTTTCGTTATGAATACGAAGGTACAGCAGAGAGTGAGTTACTGTGAATAATTAAGTGCTAGGATTGTTCCCAATCAGAATCGACAGCAAACCAACACCGACAACAATGGTTCAGTTATACATGTCAATGTTGCAAGCAGAAGATGAAGAGACAGTGAAAGTATATAAGGATATTGAAAGGGTAAACCAGTAGGTAAAGTGAGACGAAAATCTAATAGTCTTGGAGGGCTGGAATACGATTGTAGGGGAAGAGAGAGGAGAAAGCCAAATTAAGTTCTGTAATAAAGTTCAGCTAGTGATAGCGAATACTTTTTACAAGAACCACGAGAGGAGGAGGTATTCTTGGAAAAGGCCTGGACATACGGATTACAGTTAGATTACAGCATGGTATTGGATTGTCAGGCGTACCCAGGAGCAGATGTAGACTCAGATCACAATTTAATAACGATGACGAGTAGGCTGAAGTTTAAGACTCAAGTTAGGAAGCGAGCGCAAAGAAGTGGAATACGGAAGCGCTAAGGAATGATGAGATGCGATTGAAGTTCTCCGAGGTTGTAGATACTTCGATAGTGAACAGCTCAGTTGGCAGTTCAGTTGTAGAGAAATGGACATCTATAAAAAGGGCAACATAGGTACAAGGAGGGTAACTGCGACGGAACCAAAACAGATACTTCACTTGATCGACAAAACAAGTACAAAAATGTTCTGAGAAACTCAGGCGTACAGAAACACAAATCACTTAGGAGTGAAAAAAAAATAGGAAGTGCAGGGATGCTAAGGCGAAATGGTTTCACGAAATAAGTGAAGAAATAGGGAAAAAGGTCAAAGCAGCCTTTGGTGAAATTAAAAGCAAGGGCGGTAACATTAAGGGCGCTATGAGAATTCCACTGTTACACGCAGAGGAGAGAACGAATAGGTGGAAAGAGCACATTGAGGGCCTCTGTAGGGGAATGACTGGTCTGATTATGTGACAGAAGAAGAAACAGGACTTTGGGTATCCAATATTAGAACCAGACTTTAAAAGAGCGTTGGAAGACTTAGAATCAAATAAGACAGAAGGGATAGATGACATTCAGTCGGAATTTTTAAAATCATAGGGGCGGTGGTAACTAAACGATTATTCACGTTGGTGAATGTATTAGGCTGCCGATATACCATCAGACTTTCGAAAAAATATTATCCACACAATTCCGAAGATTGCAAGAGGTGACAAGTGCAATAAGTAGCGCACAATCACCTTAACAGCTCAGGCATCCGAGTTGCTGACAATAGTGATGTACAGAAGAATGAGAAAGCAAATTGGGGATATGTTAAGGACGAGCAGTTTAGCGTTAGGAACAGAAAAGGCAACAGAGAGGCAATTCTGACGTTGTGGTTGATAATGGAGCCAAGACTGAAGAAAAATCAAGACATCTTCATAGGATTTGTCGACCTGGAAAAGCGCTCGACTCTGCAAAATGGTCCAAGATGTTCGAAATTTTGAGAAAAATAGGGGTAGCCACAGGGAAAGACGGATTATATACAGTATGTACAAGAATCAAATGGTTCAAATGGCTCTGAGCACTATGGGACTTAACATCTGAGGTCATCAGTCCCCTAGAACTTAGAACTACTTAAACCTAACTAACCTAAGGACAACACATACATCCATGCCCGAGGCAGGATTCGAACCTGCGACCGTAGTGTACATGAATCAAGAGGGAACAATAAGATAGGAATGCCAAGGACGAAGTGCACGTATTAAAAAGGGTGTAAGACAGGGATGTGGTCTTTTGATCCTACTGTTCAATCCATATATCGAAGAGATGACGGAAATAAAAGAAGGGTTCAAGAGAGGGTTTAAAATTCGACGTGAAATGATATCAATGATAAGATTCGAAGACGACATTGCTATCCTCAGTGAAACTGAAGAAGATTTACAGGATCTGCTGAATGGAACGAGCAGTCTAATGAATACAGAACGCCGTCTGATAGTAACTCTAAGAAAGATGAAAATAATGAGAAGTAGCAGAAACGAAAACAGCGAGAAACTTAACATCAGAATTGACAATTACGATGTAGATGAAGTTAAGAAATTCTGATATGTACGCAACAACACAACCCGTTATGTATTGAGTAAGCAGACCATAAAAAGAGACATTTTTGTATTATAATATGTGAGGAATCGCGCTGTGTAGTCCGGCCGACCGTGGTGACCGAGCTGTTCTAGGCGCTTCAGTCCGGAACTGCACTGTTGTTAAGGTCACAGGTTCGAATCCTGCCTCGGGCATGGATGTGTGTGATGTTCTTAGAGAAGTTACGTTTAAGTAGTTCTAAGTTCTAGGGGAGTGATGACCTCGGATGTTAAGTCCCATAGTGCTCAGAGCCATTTTTGTAAAGTCCGATAGCGCGAATTTTTCTTCACCCTATACAGGGTGTCCCATTTATCTTTACCACCCTAAATAACTGTTTGTCCAGATACAAATTACAAAATGTTTCAAGCAAATGCTCTTTAACCGTCAGAGGGACATCAATAAGCATGATTGCCTTCGTTGTAGCTTTGTTTTTTACAAAGATATGAAGAGCGGTATGACTTTTTTAAATGGCACTCTGTATTTTTTTATTCGGTAATTCATATCCTCTCCTAAAGGCCTATTAAAAAATGTATCACAGTGTACCATTCACTGAAACACAACACTGACGTTGACGCTCCCAGCGCTTAGTGCAGATACTCGGGTTAATGGAACACATCCACGTACCGACATTGACACAGGACAAATGCAAACATAAATAGAATGCACACCCGTCATTCCGTCAACCATCGTCAGTTGAAGAGCTGTGTGAGTAGAATTTACACCAACGAAGAGAAGGTAAAAATGCTACCCATCTATGGGAAACGTAAGTTAGCAGAACAGTAATTTCAGTACTGTTTTTTATGTACGGTACATTTAGTACATAGTTTAGTCCTTTTAAATACTGTTGTGTAGAGTAGGCATACAGTAAAGGCTGTCCTTCCTACAAAGTGCATCGACATAACGTTTCTTTTATTGTTGTTGTTGTTGTTGTTGTTGTTGAATGTAGGCGAAATGCTACGCAGGCAGCGGAACTGTACAGAGAGCGATATCCTGACAAGAACTCACCTACCCGACAAATGTTTTCTCGTCTTGTTGCGACGCTTCAGAAAACGGCAAGTTTCAACCACGACAACACAATCGTCGTAACACTCGCACAGAGGAAGCTGCTACCGAAGTTACTGTTCTCGCTTCCGTTGCTATGAATCCATATGTGAGAGCTCACGACAACTTGAACACGAGATTGGCATTCCTAAAACCAGTGTACATCGTATTCTTACACGTCACCGGATCCATCCTTAGCCTGTACACCTACATCAAGAATTGCATGGTAGAGATTTCCAGAATCGTGTACAGTTCTGTCAGTGGGCACAGCAGCAATTCCTCGCCAACCCGAATTTCTTCTCCAATGTTCTATTTACCGTTGAATGTTACTTCTCAAACAAAGGACAGGTAAATACAAGGCTCTCTGGCGCTAAGCGCTATGGGACTTAACAGCTGAGGTCATCAGTCCCCTAAACTTAGAACTACTTAAACCTAACTAACCTAAGGTCATCACACACATCCATGCCCGTGGCAGGATTCTAACCTGCGACCGTCTGATGACGAACTGCGAAAAATTAGAAACCGGCACCGGTACTTTTTGAATAAAGTAACCTAAAAACAGCTTGTGGCTGGTTGCTGTACAGCATCAACAATTTATTTCGTATAACAGCCACGGTCTCCAATCATGTGTTTATTTGAGACTTCATCGCTGAACTTCTCAGAGACCCAGTTGAAGTTTAAACGGAGAAAATTAGCTTTACATTTTTTTCGAAGTAGCGGTCGAGCCATAGAAATTGTACGAGGTAACTGAACTTCTACACAGAGGTGATGAATAGTGAAGAGGTGAGCCTTTTTATCCCTGTCTCGTGAACCGACGCGGTTGGTTCCCCTAACCAAAAATTATGCCGCTAGAGGAGAGAGTTAATTCGGGTTCGCCAATTAACAATTCCTTCGCCTACAGTGGTGCAACTACGCCGCCTAGTGAATCACGGACATCCTATAGGCCTGGGGCGTGTTGATCGCAGCGGAGAGGTGTTTCCACGATTGCCTGCAGCTACGATGGAGTAGAACAGGATTGTCATAATACTTAGCGAACCCTAAAATAAACTTTTGTATTCCCGCGTCTCAGGAAATTTCCGCGTAGGGTCCAGTGGGTGAAAATATTCACCACAACATTTATTCACTTGTAAAAACAAAGACAGAAGTGGATAAGGTAAGGAAATCCTTCGACATTCACGACGAGAACACGACAGGTTCCATACACCATTTCCCAGCAACTTCGCACAGTGGAAGAAGAGTGAAGCCAACACGTGTCTCGGGTTATTCGTAGATACTCGATCGTTTCTGAGAAAACAACCATCAAAGTTTTCAACGTGATATAGATGCCTCTTAGCGGACCGTAAGCTCAGCCCAAAAGGTGGCATAGCCTCCCACTTTTGGTCCCGTTTTCGAAATCCAATTATTGTTTTCATTTATTTCATTTTTTTCACGTCTCTACCCATGCCCTTAGATGGTTAGTACACGAATGTTTTTTATCAAGTTAGGGGATGCAAGGGCGTTATATATTGTAAAATTATAACTGGCTTTCACAATACGTGTCGTACATTTATTATATGATATAAATGTGTATTGTATTTTCAGAGTTTATAATGTTTTTAAATTCTCATATTCTTAGGTCAGTTTTTAATTCTTATATTTTATTCTTGTGTTTATTCTTTATGAAGATTTGGTGCATTCCCTTGAATGATACCGATCCCAGAAACATTCGAAACATAAAAATTCCGAACACCACGAATACTACTCGAAAGCACGTTCACATAGGGACATTTCTTCCTATGAATCTGACTCGGGAAAGAAACGTCGTTAACATTGCTGAAGATATCAAGCGTTAGCAATAATTTTGCGGCAATCCACGCATAACAAACCACTTTCCCCTAAACTGGTGCTTGCAGTTGATTATGAATGAAGATACACCACAGCAACTTCACCGAAAACAATTTCAAATAATTTTTCCATTCGTATATTACTTCTTTTTTTTAATTCATTCGCCAGCCATAGGATTAGTAGACGAATAAGGACAACTTTATTTCAATCTACATTGGAAAACATTCGTATAGTAAGAACAAAAATAAAAACAATAATCGAGTTTCGAGTATGGAGCGCAAAAGTGTAAATCCGCGACACTAGCCACTGTGCTAGCGCTTCAGTTGGGCTGTTTACTCGCTAAAAAGCACATAAGTTACCTCGAAAACTTTGACCGTCGTTTTCTCAGAAACGGTCGAATATCTGCGGATCAGCCGAGACACATCTTCGCTTAGTTTGATCCCTCTGCCATTGAGCGAAGTTTCTGGGAAATTGGATTATGGCAGTTGCTGTGTTCTCCTCATGAGCATAGCACCTGCAGAAAACACGTGGTGAGATGAACCGTAATCTCGTCAACCCAAAATATTTCAGCAACATACAACCCGAAATCCTTGTTGTCAATGTTTTCCTAAAGAGCTGGCTCCTTTGGCTCCATACGTTCGTCACTGATCAGGCGATCAGTACTACCTGTTTGAAAATGACTCTTAGCAGAAGGTGGATTTTAGGCCGTCGATCGTCAAAAAAGCAGAGCAGCCGTTTTGAGTCGATACAGTGAGGAACCGAAGAGTGCCAACTGTAGCATACGATATTCACATCCTGCACCTCTCATACACACACGCTCGCCCTTCGCACTTAATGCTCCCCCATCCACCAATGTTGATGTGGGGAACTTCCTCTTGGATAACTCTCGTAGATGCGAAGAAATGATAGTTCTTGGGATACATTCTTCTTAAGAAGGAAACTTGGGAAAGCTTTTCGGAAAAAAGTCTGAGCTTGAAAATATTTATTTACAACAGTTATCAGCATTTGAGTTAGAAACAGCCGCAGTGTTGCAGAGGGCTTTCTGTCGCCACGGCCAATAAAATATTTGAGCATTAGCGCTATAAAGAGGCGATCACACGCTTCCAGAGGAGTTACCGAAGTTGCGACTTCTTCATCCACTCGCTGTACCTTCCTGCAATTTTTTCTGTGCATATTTAGCAAATTTTGTAATATATAACCGGCTTTAATCAAAATGAAGCATTACCGAGAAAAATTTCTCACGTGAACTATATTGCACACAGCAAATCAAATTTATCATTGTAGTAAATAAATTACAAAATCTATATGATATCGTTTAAAGTAGCTCCTAAGAAGCGCTTTAGATGTTCTACTATAGAAAAATGTTGAAAATTAGGTGTACTGATAAGGAATGAAGGGTTCGTCCGCAAAACCGGCGAAGAACGATATTTACGGAAAACACTGGGAAGAAGGAATAGAATGACAGGACATGTGTATGACGTCGGGGAATAACAACCGAATTACTAAAGGGAGCCGTAGGGGGTGAAAGCTGTAGGGCTGGAGTATATCAAACAAATAATTGAGGGGCGTAGGGTGCAAGTGCTACAGAGATGAAGATATTGGTGACGAAAAGGAATTCGTGGCGGGCCGAATCGAATCTGTCAGAAATCTGAAGACACAAAACGAAAACTGTACTTTGGTTTTACTGCGATGTAATAAACAACTGATTTCATTTGCTCTACATAAATTATTGATATTGCATGAAATATTTCTCGCAAATAAAAGAAAAACACTTGCTCTAATAGAAGCAAATCCATTGCTCATGCCACTGAGTGAAGTTTTGCAATAGAGTCTTGCTCTATGACAAGGTTTAACTGTTTATTTTCAATCATCCTCGACCATAAGTAGGTTATTATTGTTGGCGAATACCGTAAACATCCAAAAATACTATTAAAATGCTTTTATTGCAGAACCATAACCAATTTTGGACATTCATGCCCATCTTCACATGGCTAACGCTTTCAATTCATAAATGTTTTCAGCAGCAGCACGTTGCCTTCTCCACAACTGCACAAGAATATTTGAATATTTAGCACCACTTTCTCATTGTTTCTATGGCAAAACATGATAATATGCCTGCATTTATTTAGATATAAGGTGAAATAGTTGTACACATAATTGTGCCAGTGAGCTGAGCTTCGTTTTGCCATGGTCCATATGCCACTCTAGGACAATGTACAAACTGTTGCATTGTGAGTAGCACACCTATTACAAAGAGAACACCGTGACACGCAAAACACACTTCAGAATATTCATGTCAGTTTGAACTTCGCCATGTGCTCTTTATCATCTTTAATTTGCTGCAGAAGATGTTGTTGTCAGTTATAAATTTCCTCATGGATATCTCGTTGTCTGACTAAGCATGTTACACCATACTTAAAAAAAAAAAAATATCCAAGTGGAAAGTAGTGCCGATGTTCTTCATCAGCTCTTTAATTTGGAACATGAAGCCACCTTTCCCGTCAACTAACTTCGCTGTAAATATCTCTGCCGTATTTGATACAAAACGCAGCTCCACGTTTATCAAGATACCATGTTTTTTTTTTTCAAGACATTTTCTAAAAGGTAATTACAGTGAGACGAAATTTTGTGATGCATGAGATATTTCCCATTTCATTTTTTATTGCAGTAAATACTTTGAAAGAGTCTAACTGATAAAGTCTCGCATCGGTACTCGGTAGAAATCGGTAAAAATCGAAAGCCTTAGATCAAATTGGATATATGCTTCAGCACTTGTGCATCGAACTTTGAGTTCCTGCAATATCCTAGCGAATTAGCGGCAAAAACTCAACCGACGAACTTGAGTGAACTGTGTGGCCAGCATCCATGTGATCCACATAAACTATGTTAGCGAGAAACGCCCTTTCGGTAGCAGCTATTTCTTTGTTATGCTACATGAACAAAATGACACTGAAAAAACAACACTGTAATAACATTAGCTGCTGGCTGAGGAAAGGCTTATTCTCACAGGCAGAAAATAGGAGCAAGATGGGTAAAAAAAACTTACGCATCTCTCCCTGACAGTTGTTCAACCGTCTCTCTTTCTGTTTACCTGTCAGTTTTTGCACCCCTGTAGCACATACAAAACCATACACTGTCTACGTAGAAAATAATCGTTCCATTTTTTCTTTTTTGAAATAAAATGTGTCAGTTCTACAGTAAATTTCAGGTAGTTGTAGCAAACACTCTCTTCGAGAAACACAAGAGGAGGAAGAGGTATGCTTGGGAAAAGCCTGGAGATACTGGAAAATTCCACCTAGATTACAGCGTGGTCAGGCAGAGATTTCAAAATCGGACATTGGATTGTAGGGCGTACCCAGGAGACTCAGATGACAATTTAATAATGATTAAGGGAAGGCTGAAGTTTGAGACTACTCTGGAAGAACCAATCCGCAAAGAAGTGGGATACAGAAGTACTAAGGAATGAAGAGTCACGCTTGAAGGTCTGTCAGGCTGCAGACACTGCGATAATAAATAGCTCGGTAGGCAGCTCAGTTGAAAAGGAATGGAGGTCTCTAAAATGGGGAATCACACAGGTTGGGCAGTCAGACATAGGCACGAGGAAAGTAACTGTGAAGAAACTAGGATAACAGAAGAATTACTTCAGTTGATCGTCGAAAGAAGGAAATACAAAAATGCTCAGGGAAATTCCGAAATACTGAAATGCAAGTCACTTAGGAGTGAGATAAACAGTGCGGGGAAGCTAAGGCGAATATGACTGCATGAAAAATGAGAGGAAATCTAAAAAGAATTTATTGTCGGAAAATCAAGTGTATAGGATAGTCAAAACAAATTTCGGTGAAATTATAAGCAAAGACGGTAACATTAAGAGTGCAACGGAAATTCCCCAGTTAAACGCAGAGGAGAGAGCGGATAAGTGAAAAGAGTACACTAAAGGCCTCTATGGGGGGAGGGGGGGGGGGGGGTCAGACGACTTGTCTGATAACGTGATAGAAGAATAAACAAGAGTCGACGAGGAAGTGATAGGGGATTTAGTATTAGAATTAGAATTTGAAAGAGCTTTGGGCAATTTAAAATCATGTAAGGCAGGACGAATACATAACACTACAATGGAATTTCTAAAACCATTTGGGTGGAATGGCAGCAAACGACTATTCACTTTGGTGTGTAGAGTGTATGAGACTGGTGACATACCATCAGACTTTCGTAAAAATGTCAGCCACACAATTCCGGAGATAGCAAGAGCAGATAAATACGAGAATTATCGCACAGTCAGCTTAGCAGCTAATGCTTACAATAATGACATACAGAAGAATTCAAAAGAAAATTGAGGAACTGTTAAATGACGACCAGTTTAGCTTTAGGAAAGGTAAAGTCGCAAGGGAGGCTGTTCTGCCGCGCGGTTGATAATGGATGAAAGACTGAAGAAAAATCAAGAAACGTTCATAGGATTTGTCGACCTAGGAAAAGCGTTCGACAGTGTAAATTGGTGCACGATGTACGAAATTCTGAGAAAAATATGGGTAAGCCATAGGGAAAATCGGATAATATACAGTATGTACAAGAAACAAGAGCGAACAACAAGACTGGAAGACGAAGAACGAAGTGTTCGGACTAAAAAGAATGTAAGACGGGGACGTAGTCTTTCGCCTCTACTGCTCAGTCTATACGTCGAAGAAGCAATGAAAGAAGTGAAAGAAAGGTCCAAGGGTAGGATTAATGTTCAAGATGAAAGGATATCAATGATAAGATTCGCCAAAGACATTGCTACCCTCAGTGAATGTGAAGAAGAATTGCAGTATCTGTTGAATGGGACGAACGGTCTAATGAGTATAGCATATGGATTGAGAGTATATCGAAAGAAGATGAAAGTAATGAGAAGCAGCAGAAAGTAGAACTGCGAGAACTACCTAGCCAGCAAAATAACCCATGATGGACGGAGCAAGGAGGACTAAAAAGCAGATTAGTATGGACAGAAAGGGCATTCCTGGGCAAGATAAGCCTACTAGTATCAAATGTAGGTCTTAATTTGAGGAAGAAATTTCTGTGAATGTACGGTTGGACAACAGCATTGTATGGTAGTGAAACATGGACTGTGGGAAAATTGGAATAAAAGAAAACTGAAGCATTTGAAATGTGGTGCTGCAGAAGAATGTTGAAAGTTAGATGGACTGATAAGGTAAGGAATGAGGAGGGTCACTGCAGTATCGGCGAGGAAAGGAATGTAGGGATAACACTACAAGAAGAAGGGGCAGAATAATAGGTTATGTCTTACGACATCAGGAAATAACGGTCATAGTACTAGAGGGAGCTGTAATGGGTAAACGCTGTAGAGTAAGACAAGAGATTGGAATACATCCAGCACATAATTGATGACTTAGGTTGAAACTGCTACTTTGAGATGAAAAAGTTGGTACTGTAGAGGAATCCGTGACGGGACGCGTCAAAGCAGTCAGCAGACTGATGACTTGAAAGAAAAAAAGAAATAAAATTATTGTAATTATTTTCAAGTATTTCATATTGTAAAATTTCTTGCCAACAAAAATTTAACTGTGAATATACTGTGCCTTGTTAATGTTAGACGGGTCAAACTTACGTTTTAAAATTCAACTGTCAGGCAGGGGAAGCACGTACCTAAAGGAAGTTAGTAAGACGCGACGACCAGGCAGGGTGCCGATGAAAAGTCAGGCGGGATTAGTTGAAGTGAGCGGACGTGTATGATGCTCCCAAGCGTGCTGAAGTTCTTTTGTGATGGAACAGCTCAAAATTTAAGCTCCTTAGACGCGCAATGGCTGTAAATATGTATCCACAATAAACACTTGTTGAGTTTGCCAACTCTGTGTGTGAGCCAGTGGCAAATGCTATAAATACACCTCACTGCCGTAGAAAACTTAAGACTACCTCTCGCATATCATTGCAGCCAACGGTACTGTGAGCTAATTGGATTTGTGAAATAAAGGGCCAGTGAATATTAATCCCTGTGACATAATAATTACTTGAAGTTCTGAAAATCAGTTGCAACACTGAATCATGTTACCTATATGAGGTTCCCTACCTGGCCCTTAAATGAACTGCCAATCACATGTTTCCCATGAAAGATATGTATTTCAAACAGTTTGGTAACAGTAGCAATTACTATTGTTTAATTCAGTTTGGTAAATGAAATATTAAACCTCTAACAAACTGGTAACTTTTAGGTACTGTTAGTGTATGTTAAATGTATGGTTTTCTGGCCTGAAATGATATGGCATTTTATAATCGTTGTTTGGACTTGATATTTTTAGTACCGAACACAATTGTCGTTCAATACAGTTCGTACGAAAGGGTGTATAGGCTGTCTGCAACAGTATAGTTTACTCTGAGACGTAATTGAACTGATTAGGATGTTCAGTTCAATAATAACGCTGCAACCATAAATTTATGCCCCTATTACGAATTGATGAAAGAATATTTTTGTTTCTCTGAAAGCTCTTTTGTGGCAGTAATGCAATATCGCTGTCAGTTAACGCGAATTTACGTGCATCAGAGTTGGTTTTACAACATTTTTGATTAAAGTAAAATGAAATAAAGTAACAAAACATTAATTTCAGGACAATGATGATAATTAATTGTCCATTCCGTTTGGCTGGCGAACAGTCATTTTGCATTTAGGCTTAGTAAAAATATATCCCAGTGTCCGTGTTGTTTAGTGCTCTCAATCTTAATACTTAGCTATAGCAATGATTTGGATTCGTCCTTTGGTGAAATCACTATTAAATATCAAAACACGCAGGTTAAAAGAAAGAAAATGTGTGTGTGAATCTCTAGGGACCAAACTACTTAGGTCATCGGACCCTAGACTTACACACCACTTAAACCAACTTATACTAAAATCAACACACACGCCGATGCCCGAGGAAGGACTCGAGCCTCCGGCGGGAGGGGCCACGCAGTCCGTGACATGACGCCTCAAACCTTGCGGTCATTCCGCGCGGCTTAAAAGAAAGAGTAAGAAGCAATACAACCATCTGTTTTTGATGTTCTGCTTGCTTCGCCCGTCATCTACATTATTTTCTTTCCATGGCATTAGAATTCCTTCAATTCGTCTACTTCGAGGTCCCTAGTTTTGATGATTTCTCTCTAATTTCATTTCCGCTACTTCTCATTACTTTCGCCTATCTTCCACTTACTTAGTCAACATTCTGTGTTCATTAGACTGAGTGTTCTGTCACTATGTCCTGTAGATCTGCTCACATTCACTGAAGACAGCGACATTATTCGCGAATCTTATCACTGATTTTCTTTCGTCCTGAATTTTAATTCCACGTTTGAACCTGTCATTCTGTTTATTGCGATAAATTTGGTGTATTTATGTCTGTTCTGTCTGTTCTTTACTTCATTATACTGTAGCGTTCGCGAACGGTATGCGTAAATCTTTCCAGCGCCAGAAAACACAACGTTGTAGAATTTGCGATCGCGCCACTCTTAAGTGCGTGAAATGAGTTAGAGAGAACTAGTTGAACTGAAAGCGGGGACGAATGGGCGAGATATGGCGTAAGTCGTGGGAGGGCTGGGCACAGAGCAGTGAGTTTGCTCAGGACGGAAGACATAAAGCACCGTGTTTACACACGAACAAGCACGAGCTCACTAGATACCGAACGCGCAGCAGAGCCGTCCGGACTAACGGCTTTGTGTGACGCCAGCGTCCCAGTCGGTCGCTGTACATTTTGACGACCTTTTCTCTAGCTGTGAACTGCTGAAAAAGAAGTCACTTAGGAACAGCGATTAATCACTTCAGTCTTCACGTTTGTGAAAACAAAATTATGATCATTTTCCCATCTCAACTGTGAAATATTTTCATAATCTTTGTTTAGATTTAAAAAGAGCTTTCAGTTGCACTGCAACGTTAACTTTCAGCAACAAAATTCTTCATTAGACTTTGCCACAACGATTGCTAGTGGTAAAATAACAGTTCTTGACAATTTCACATTATATAAACTTTCCTCCTATTTAAAACTAGACACACAGTCACACCCTTACTTCGTGACCTACTCTAAAGAAAGAACTCATTCCAATCAGTAAGAAAACTTCAGTAATGTGTCTCCAGCACTTGGCTGTGTAAATCATATGTGTCATGCTGAGATGTCTAAATTGATGTATTTCTGTTGCTGTTGAAGGTATAGTTCAAATTAAAACGAATAATATTTGACATTTTCAATGTTTATTACTTTTTTTTATTTTCTTTCTGAAATATCGCAGCAGAGAACAACCACAGACTTTAGCTTCGTATATCGTGAAACTGTTACAATACATGTAGACAAAACAGCTCCCCATAGGAATTTTGTAGATTTTTCTTGTACTTCAGTGATATTAATTAGTTGTAGATTCATTTACATTCCCATTTGCGCCAAGAAAATCATTAAGAAATGCGTAGCTCTGGCAGTGGATCGACGTAAAAATTGTAATTTTGTAACTGCGTGTAACGACAAGCTTTTTCTGTCTCAGGTTTGAACCAGTCTTTCGTTTCGGTACTCAGATTTAAGTTTCTATCTATTGTCAATTTTTTTCAGTTATTAGAAGAAGTTCTATTAATGCATCGATGCTTGTTTTTCTTCTAGTGCAATCTGAATATGATCATCACTTCCTGATGAATAAATGTTTATGCAATATTCGACTAATTAAGATTCAAATGGCTCTGAGGACTATGGGACTTAACATCTATGGTCATCAGTCCCCTAGAACTTAGAACTACTTAAACCTAACTAACCTAAGGACATCACACAACACCCAGTCATCACGAGGCAGAGAAAATCCCTGACCCCGCCGGGAATCGAACCGGAGAACCCGGGCGTGGGAAGCGAGAACGCTACCGCACGACCACGAGCTGCGGACGACTAATTAAGAGAGCTGTCTCATACTGAAAGCATAAATTGTAATAGCCAATTGCCAACTTTCCTCAGTATCGACATACAACTATTAACTTTGTAAACATATTTTTATCTTGGTGAACACGAATAATTTATTATTATTATTATTATTATTATTACTATTACTATAAATCTACATTCATTGTCATGACAAAGGCTTCTACATTCTTGCAGTCGCTGGCTGTTTTAAACCAAGTTCTTCAACTAGCTGGCTGTTTTGGAACAAGCTCCTCGATCATCGATCCAACTTATTCTTTAAGTTAGATCTGTACCTGTTGTAGCTGCGACAGGAGAGAACGCAGTATCAGACACAATTATTTGTGACACCACGGAATCAACGAAACTGAAGAAGCATCTTCTTGGGAAAAGGAACTCTTTTGTGAAGGGTTCAAAACACTCATTGGAAATAACTGCATGATTGTTCTTTGTTGTTACTCCTTTGGTAGTCCATTGTTTGTTGATGCCAACTTGAAACGCTAATTGACAAAAACAAAGCTATTCCTAGAAGATAACTTAGTGTCGTCATTCCTAGAAGATAACTTAGTGTCGTCATAAAGTGAGATGTTATCTGTGAGTAAACTATACCGTGTAGCAAGTTTACGTAAATTTTTGTGAATTATATGTTCTAAACGGCTGGCTTAGCGTAAATCTCAATCTTCTATTTTTTGGCAGCTGAGAGCAAAATTTCTAAAGCACTCAGTTTGTTTCCACACACATTCTTACATCAAGGTATTATGCACATTGTTTTGGATATTTCTTAACATAATTAGTGTTTGACCTGTGTGTGCTACAGTTAATCAATTCTCTGAAGCTTCTCGTGGGAAGAAATACTTGTAGGTTTGGAAACCTTTTAGAAGATATGGTCGTACTCACCGTAGACTAGATCCATTCCAAACTAGACAACGTTGTTCGACCCACCGTCAGTCTGGTTGTATTAAGCTGAGCTGTAGAATCCATGAATTATATTTCATTGCAAAAATTCGCTGAGCTGTTTTTTCTTTAGCAGAGAACTGTAATACTTAATACTTAATACTGATTCTGGCGTTTTCTTTCATGAATTTGAGCTGAATGACACATAAAAGACATATTACTGTCACACATTAGCCCGCATTAATGATTTATACTTTATCGATCGAACAAACGTCGGGTGTGGCCCATTTACAGCGTTATAAAAGCGCGAACTTACGTGTTACTGGCTTCCAGTCTTCGCGTTTAAAGCTTTTGGACAACTTTTCATGGCAGTTTTCAAGCTAGCAACTGAATGTCGCCATTTTAGACCTTCATTCTTGTGTGGCGTTCCCAAGGCCATTGCTTTCCATATTTTAAGAGGTGGTAGTACGGACCAAAGCAAAAAGAATTGCCCAGTAAACATGGACTCTAAAGTGCACACCTTAAGAGCTATGAACACTTGTTCATCTTCGCCACTGCGAAACACGTTCCTTCTGCTGAACAAATGCTTATAGAAGGTATGTATATTAGAGCCCATATTTATTGGACATTTTTTCTTCGGATGATAGATTCTTTCGTACCCCTGAGCATTGACCATTCCTCATGGGGCAACCCCGTATACAATCTTTGGAGCTTCGTCTGTCGGGAGGTGCTTGTAGTTGCCTGTGTGGCTTTCTGCCTATAGTGACATGATTAAGTAGTGTTTTACAATCTGTGTTCTTGGTCACGTACTCCTGGTCCTGTGAGATCAAAGAATATTATATACCCCGACGAGATCATTCGAGGTTTATTAGATTGATGGCCCTGAATCATCAATTATCTGACTGCGTTGTAGTTAAAATCCTTCCATGCACGGGAAATCTAAAGTTCCAAACCTCTCAGAAATTCTAACGTTTCCACAAAGTAAACACTTTTCATTGATCGTAATTACCGCAGTCTAGCATAACAATCACCACACTTCCTCTTATTTTTGACCACCAAGCTATACTTCTAACAACGATATTGGATGAGTGCGAGAATGTTGTATCGTTTGTACAAGAGTTTCCACAAGAGGGAGCGTATTTAGTGTGATAAAAATCGACAACAACTAAAAACTGACACCACATTTGTCTTTCTTTTGTTTCCTAAGGACCATGGGAGGTACGAAACAGTACATCACAGGACAGTTTATTTACGAATATCCTGCAACCTATGGATATTTGCTGAAGAATGTCGTTTTCCCTTAAGAACAAAACAAATGCCAGTAAGCACCAGAGAACTAACGTTTTACAGAAAAAAGTCGTAATCTACCCAACAACGCGAAGTTTTGTTCGCTACACTTCTAGCCAAATCAGCGATGTGGAAAGTAGGAAATTTGTATGGAAGGTAGTACCAACTTTATTTAACGTATCAAATCAGCTACCACTTCTGCAACTGAAGGGAAAGCGACGCAGACGTGATACTAAAACGTCAAAAGCAATAAAACTGTTTCCCAAAACAAAAGAAACGATCCCATCATTGTTGCTATATCTGAGCCTCAAACGGCGAGAGTCTTCAACACACTTCATCGTGAAGCAAAAGTCATTACATTTTTAGAAATATTCGTGTACTAGAAAGCTGAGTGAGGTGTACGAATGAGCGAATCATCAAACTCAACAAAGAATTTTTACATGTCAATGAAAGTGCCTACAAAAATAAGAAAAGATAACAACTTTATACGCATCTCATGCATGAAATATATGTTTATATTCTCTTCTCTTGCTTTCAGTGGAGTAAGCTGCACTTATACACAAATTCTAAAATATTCGTTCGCGAGTAAGTTTTAGCTTATGTCACTGAATCAGAGAGATTCGCCTGTTTTTACAATTATTTCACAATAATTCTTGTCTCTTGATAATTATTTAATGCATAGAACGCAAAAATGTTATTACTAATTTCGGTTTTTTCGATTACTTTTACGCGTCTGCCCTTTCCACCTCCTCACCCAACGCTCATGTATGCCTGATTAACTGGGTGCTAACGTGCTTGCCTACCATTCACTGGGCCCGGGATCGATACCCGGCCGGGTTGGAGATTTTCTCCGCTCGGAGACAGGGTGTTGTGTTGTCCTCATCATCATCTCATCCTCATCATCGGTCGCAAGTCATGCAATATGGCGCCGACTGAAATAAGACTTGCACTTGGCACCCGACCCCGAATGGGACATCCTGACCAGCAGTGCCGCACGATCATTTCATTTCATACCCAACGCTCTTGCTGTGTGTTTCTTACTATCACTGTATATTTTTTCTTCCTGACAGTAATGCATTTGAGCACCAATTTTGGACAAAATTGCGCCAGATGATCCAGAGTTCACAAGGGTATCCTCCAACCTCCGTCTACAGTGCGCAACATAATTAAAGGGTCACCATTTCGATAGCCCGTAATTCTCTCCCACTGTGACACAAATGTTTGAAATCTGGCTCTGGCTACAACATTCCCGCGTATTGGTGCAAAAGCGTGCCGCTCCGCGACGGTACCTTCCGGCTCGCAGGGGTCTGAAACAGAAAGGTGTCGACACGTGCGAAAAAAAGGTCACAGTTCAGTATTTCATGTAAGTGTGAGGTAAGTGGAGGATGTCACATTGGTACCAAACTTCAACGTAATTCTGCGCAATGGCACCGTGGACTTGTCATACTATGGGGAGGTGGTCACACCGCTTCTTACACACAGTTCACCCCTTCTTTCGACACCTCTGCCATGGAAGTCAGGACCGAGATGCTCAGCACTGAAATCACGAGCTTTTCTTTTGAGAGACCGAGAAAAACATTTCAAACACACAGCCGCTCAGAACAGACACGAAAACACCTCAGTAGGTAACATAAATGGCGTCAATGAAACCACCCCTTAACTTGGGTTGTTCATTTTCAGACATTTCTCTGTCGAAACCGTTAGTTTGCAGTGCGATGTGCGACAGGACGATGTCTTTGACATCCTATGAAGACTGCTGCCACACCCCCTCGGACGATTCATCCTTCTCTAAGGACATCGTGGGACTAAGATGCCACCCCTTTTGCGTGTAGCACGACTGCAATTTTTGTTCTGGTGCACAGGGTGGATCCACTAGCGACCGTTCACAATTATTCTACGAAATCTGAACGTGATCTAGAGCAGCAAAGTGTGTTTACGATTTTTCATGTGGTGTGAACACAGGGGTGAGGCGGTCAGGGGTCGGGTGTGCCATTGACACACACGTGAATCAAACGGCAAACGGTCCCTCTAACAAGTAAGTTCCTCCAGTTTGGCAGCACTGTCGGTGCTACCCCATCTTTATTGGGCACCTCGAAAAATTTAATCTACAGAGATAGCTAGCCATGACCTCCTAGGCGCCAGTGTGAAAGGCTTCCATTTCATCCCCCCTAAGATTTCGCATGCAGCCAGCAGGCGCCACTAAGTTCAGGAGCGTCGAAGTGGACGGCTCTAAGTGTCAATGACTGGCGTCTCTGTATGGGTACATTTTTAAAGCTCTCAACAAAGGTGTGCGGTTGGCACCGAGGGTGCTGCCGAATTTGAGGTTCTTAGAGTCACCCTTTACTGTTTTATTCACATATGTATCAATATGGAACCCCTCCGCCCCCTCGTGATCACGCCACGGGAGGCCACGAAACAGGAGAGCTAAAGCTTAAACGCCCTCTCTCCTGCTTCGGATCACATTAAAATTTCGCCAAATGGTTTTGAATGGTCGCTAGTGGTTCCACACTGCACACCGAGCAAAAATTACGGTGTTGCAGGACCACAATGCACATTCATGTTCAGAAAAAACAGAACACCTTGAGTGACCATAGATAGGACGTTCATGTTTAGAGGACATGCACATTGGTATGTTCTGCAGAAATGGTTAGCATTTAAGTCACCCGAGTTGCCTAGTAGGCACTAGGTCTGCCATGTGCCCTGATAACTTGTTCCACACGTGGTGGCACCTAAGCGTATAAGATGTGAATGGCATCTGTGGTATAACCACCCACGCTGCATTCAACTGGTTCCAAAGTTCGTCTGTGGTCTTTGGAACTGGGTCACAGCGTTGCACCTTTCGTTTCACCATATCACACACGTTTTCGACTGGCGACAAGTCCGGTGACCTGGTAGCCCGGGAAAAAAGGCTGACATCCTATGATACCAAGCAGGCACGTGTTCGCGCAGCAAAATGTGGTCATGCATTGCCTTCCTGAAAAATGGCGTCTGGGTTATTGTGCAGAAAGCGTATGGGTATGAGTCGCAGGATGTCATTCAAGTACGTCATACTGATCATAGTGTCCTAGACACACAACAACTGTGATTTGTTGTTGTACGCAATAGCATCCCGCACCATAAGGCCTTCAGTTGGCACTGTACGTCTTGCGAGAAATCAGTCACTGTGATACCTCTCCGCCTGTCTGCGGCAAACCAAAATTCGGCCTTCATTTTCAAACAAACAGAACTTGGATTTGTCCGAAGACACTATCTGATGCCATTAATGTCCCCTGTGACGTCGTTCCATACGCCACTGCCGTCTAGCACGTTTCTGCACATTCTTTAAACGTAGGCGGAGAAGTGGACGAGTCGCACGTAACCCATGCTGCAATAAATGGTGACGGACTGCCACCACCGATAATGTACGATGTGTTCCACCGTTCAGTCAGAGCTGAGGAGGACGCAGATCCGTCCTGCAATGCCATTCGGATGAGGTGTCGATCTTCTCGGGGGGTGGTCTGCGTGGTGCGACCTTGGCCTATTTCGTTGTGTTCTACGGCCTTCCGTGAACCATTCTGCGCGCATTCGTTACACTGTCGAATCACTTCGTCCCACGCAAGCAGCAATTTCCTGGATGGATGCATCGCATTTTCTCAAGCCAATAATGAAACTCACTGATCTGAAGTTAGGGATCACGCGTACGTCTGCGAGGCATTCTGCACGTCTGCTCAAGTCACACTGATGCGTTACTTTCGGTTTATAGCGACAACAAAAGCCGCAGGCACATTTTACTGGTAGGTGGTGTTGCGCCGCGATATCGACGTTGAGACTGAACCCGCAGGCCAACATGGTTCAAATGCTTGTCATTCCTGCAGAACATACGAATATACATATCCTGTGAATATGAACGTCCTCTCTATAGTCGTTCAAGGTGTTCTGTTTTTTTCTGAACATGAGTTTACTTACAGGGGAACCTCCCCATGGCACCGCCCTCAGATTTAGTTATAACTTGGCACAGTGGATAGGCCTTGAAAAACTGAACACAGATCAATCGAGAAAACAGGAAGAAGTTGTGTGGAACTATGAAAAAAATAAGCAAAATATACAAACTGAGTGTTCCATGCGCCAAATAGGCACTAAATCTGAGAGGGGTGCGATGGGAAGGGTTGAATCTTTCTAGGGGTGTCAGCAGTGTCGAAGGTTGTCAAGCATGCCGTCTTTTTCCTCATCGCACTGCAAACTATCGTCTTCAACCGCGAAGTGTGTCGAAATCAACGTGCCAAGGCAAGGGGTAGTTTCAATGTCGTGTCGATAATGAACGGCGGTTTGCCTGAAATGGTTTCTTCGGCCACCCACAAGAAAACCGCATGGGTTCAGTGCTGGACGACGTCGTTTTACCTCCATCGCAGAGGCGTCAAAAGAAGGTGTGAAATGCGAGTAAGAGGGGATGTGACAACTTTCCCGTAGTGTGACACGTCCACTGTGGCTGTGGGCGGAATTGTGGTGAAATTTTGTGCCCGTGTAACGTCATTAACCCACTTTACACCTCACATGAGATTCGGAGCTCTGGCCTTTTTTCGCATTTGTCAACACCTTCCTGTTTGACGCATCGCCGAGTCCGAGGATAACGTCACAGGTGCGACGCTTTTGCACTATTTCATAGGAAGTTATATTCACCTTCGCTTCAAATTTCAAATCTCTGTGTCGCAATGGGAAACTATTACTCTGTTTCAAAAAAGTGACTCTTTAATTATACTGCGCAATGTTCAAATGGCTCTAAGCACTATGGGACTTAACATCTGAGGTCATCAGTCCCCTAGACTTAGAACTACTTAAACATATCTAACCTAAGGTTCAAATGGTTCAAATGGCTCTGAGCACTATGGGACAAGTTCTGAGGTCATCAGTCCCCTAGAACTTAGAAGTACTTAAACCTAACTAACCTAAGGACATCACACACATCCATGCCGGAGGTAGGATTCGAACCTGCAACCGTAGCAGCTGCGCTGCTCCAGACTGAAGCGCCTAGAACCGTTCGGCCACAGAGGTCGGCTACTGCGCAGTGTACATCTATCTACGTACATATATATGCGGTATACTGATGCGACAAATAATTCGACCATTGCTCTCCGCGAGACTAAATTATGCCTGGTGGTGATACGGGCTAGTGACACAGTAAGGAGGCGAATGGTAAACCATTCCAGTGACAATGAAGGCCACATATAGGAAAATCAATTGACACAAGCGATTTTCACAAAGGGCAAATTGTTATGGTCTGTCGCCGGGGAAGTACATCTTGAAAACGGCGAAGCTGATCTGCTCTTCGTGTGCTGTTGTCGTGAGCTTCTATGGTAAGTGGCTGAAGGACGACGACACTACCAGGTGATCCCGACTGCGCGCAGACCCAAATTTTTACTTGCTCTTGAAGTGGTCAACTGCGCGCGCGGTCATTTTGCGAAAAACGTCTTCTGCACGTACTGTCAACTTTCAAGTCAAGTCAACTGCGCACGGAGGAAAGCACAAGTTGGTGCTACAGGATTTTCCTCCCCATTTACAGAGACTTAATGTTAGTAACACCTCGGCTTGGAAATATCGAATCCATTGTAGGCAGCTTCTTTACCTATTAAATTTAAAGACTCTCATATAATATAGTAATAGTCTTCCGTTTTACACTATTGGAAGCTAAGTGTTTAAGTTAAAAAATGCCTTCATAGTTATGATTGAGTTCATTAGTAAACAGAATGTGACTTGAAAAATCGTTAGGTATAAATATGTCACTTACATGATTTTATTGTGACCTCCACGCCACTCCACATTGTGTACCTTCTGTCTTTCAGAATTTTTATTTCTTCCAACGACCATCAACTTATGGCTTCCTTCACTTGTCGTATACTCCACAGATATGCTACAGACCGTTTCTAGCTTACTAGCCACATACGATGAGTAGGAACTGGCGTACACAGCACAGCACCCTGAAAAAGTGATTAATCATAACAGTGCTACCAATAGTTCAGTTGACTAGTTTATGACATACCTCATCGCATGCAGCCGACCTGTTTGCTGAGGTAATGCTAAACCTGCTCTCTCCCAGTTTAGCGAATAGTTAACCTTTTCGCGCATAATCGGTACGTACCCGATATCACAAGTAGGCGACGTGGAGATCGAACCCCTGCGCGCTGTGCAAAGCAGGACAGGATGCAGTCTGCGATACATCTGATCACAGAGTACAATGCTGGTTCAGGCGCAAGTGTTTCGGGGCACATCGTTCAACATTGTAGAACATATGGCTGCAGTGGACACAGGATCAGAGACTGGACAGTGGATCAATGGAGACTTGTCGGTCCGTCGGATGAATCACGTTTCTTGTCACACCAGGTCAGTGGTCGCGTCCGGAGGTGAACGGCTGCACGAAACTTCACAGCGTCACGTACGAAGGCCGGTGGGGGCAGTATTTACCCTTTGGGGGGCATTCACGTACTTTTCTATGTGACGTGTAGTAGTAATAGAAAGCTGATTACAACTGTGAATTAAGTGAACATTATTGCGGATCACCTACGTCCCTTCATTCTTGATGTCTTTCCCGAGGGCGATGGCGCCTTACAGCAGCAAAAATGTTAAGTGTCATAAGACCGAAACTGTGCTACAGTGGTTTGGAGAGCAGGACAGCGAACTCACGTTGATGTTCTGGCAACCAAATTTGCCTGATCCGAACGCGGTGGAACTCATCTTGGACGCTACCGGGCGCCAGATCCGCGCTCACAAACCACCGACCCGTTAAATGCAGGAATTACGTGGTCTGTGCTTACATATATATTGCCATGTATCTCAGAAAACCTATCAAGGACTTACCAGATCAGTGTCACGTAGAATCGTTGCTGCATTACGTTCTGAAGGTGGACCAGGACGCTATTAAGCAAGTGGTCATAAGATCCAAGATATGAGGAAGGGCAGTATCGGTCGTAAATTTTTAAACTGTTCATTGCCGATCGATTTCCGCTACTGTGCAGCTCTCTCCAGTGTGGACTAAAAACACTGCTGAAGTAGCCCTACTCATAACTCATCATCATTTGCCGAAATCTCATTTAGATATCTCAAACTGTTTGTGAAATATGAGGAATGTTGTGGATATTTCATTCTGGCTTTATCGCTATCGCGAATGAGTGGGCTACACAGGGTCAGTTTTATCGAGATTGATGACATATGGAAACCTCCAACCATGTCTAAAGAAAAGTTCAATGTGTTAATTAAATTTCATACACAACATTATGAAATATGCACCCAACTCAAAATCATAGCGACCCCAGTTTTTCATTGTAAACTTTTTCGAATTTGGCGAACTCTTGAAGTTTTAAAGAAAAAGAAACGTTATTAACATTCCACATCTTTGTTCTTCAGGTTTACATATTTGCAGAACACATGGAGCACACTCTCCTTCAACATGCCAGACACGAGTGCTGCGACATCTACAACAACCCGACGCCTTCGGTTTGTTGTCTTCGATCATCTTCCATACACGCCCGACTTTGCCCCAACCGATTATCATCTCTTTCCAAAACTCAAAGAACGCATACGAGAACTTCTCTTTGATAGTGATGAAGCGGTGCAAGCAAAGGTGAGGTTGTGTCTCCGTCAACGAAGTCAAACGTTCTACAGTAACGGTTTCAACAAACAGGTATCTCGTTGAGAGCAAGTTGTTCATCGCCAGTGTGACTATGTTGAGAAATAAATATGAAGACAGGAAGGACAGAGAAGTGGAATGTGAATACCGTTCGTTTCATTTAAAAGCTTTAGAAGTTTTCACATAAAAAATTCGGAGACATTACTTTTCAGCACGCCTTCGTGTTAAATTTCCATTATTAATGGGCTTCGGAACAACATGTTGTAGGTATTTGACAGAGACTGCATTTAGTATTGTTTCGCCAGACGTCTCGGCACACCGATCCCAATCAGCTGTTGAATGATGAAACTAATGACTACAGTATACTTGGGGAATATTTACAGTAAAGAGCTGAGGTTCTCACTGAAGTTCTCGGTTACGTCTGGGAGTGAATCTGGTGATCTATAGAAATATGTAATTATAGATGCATACCCATCTTTGATAATTAGTCCTGCCTCGGGGATGTTAAGTCAGTCACGCTAACAGCGTGTGTGTTTTTCACCTACAGATGTAATTGCTCTCTCTCTCTCTCTCTCTCCTTCTCTCTCTCTCTCGCTCTCTCGCTCTCTCCTGTCTCCCCCCTCGCACGTGCACACACATTGTTGTATATATCGTTGTTTATATGCCACCTACCACAATGGCACAACATGACTGTCAGATAATTTACAGGCGTATTTAATTTGATGGGATCTAACACCCATCGATTCAGAACCACTCGTCTGCATCATGAAACGGTGGTTTCTTTTTTTCCTCGGATGTTACGGGTAATATGAAAAGCAACACGTTTGATGTTGGTTGAATGTCGCTCTTTGTCGGCAGGTCACTCTGTAGCACGTGCTGCAGAGATTAACGTGTCAGTATATGCGAAGCCAACACGCGCTTAATTTGGAGAGAGCTTTTAATGATATAATTACACGCATCGCTAATCTCTTGCGACAGTTATTGCTGTCAAAATGGGTAACGGATATTGTGTTCATATTAGAAGCTTCCCGAAATCAGAACACCGTGTTTGTGTAAAGTTTAGTTTGCACATTTTTTTGTTTCTCATTAGCTTTAGATATTTAGAAACGTTGTAACCCTTTTCAGGCTTCCCTTTGTGTGTAAAGCTTTATAAATTTTATCCCGGTTGTCTTGCAGCGATTCTATACTTATAATCGTTTTTTCTTTATTTTGCATAACATGAACAAACATAGAAAAAAACAGCACTCAGGTTATTTTATGTACGTGACGAATAACATTACACGCCAGAAATATAAAATGAAAACATGGTTTCTGACAAATAATTTATATTTGACTTTACGACCTGTTTGAAACGGACGAAATTTATCTGTACGTTTCCAAAAACACAGATAACGTTAATACGGACTAAGGTCCTGAAAAATAACAGCACAGCGCGTACAGATGTGTGAAGAAGTTTTATGATAGTGCTTCCATCTCTTGACCCCTCCCGTTTAGAAAACATTCATTTACAAGACAAGCGTTATTTTGTATAATCTGTGGCCGTATTATTAGCTGAAATCACTGCTTAGAAGTAAGCAAAGCTGGCGAATGGTGAAGATTAGCCGCCGCCTTGAAAAATATAATACAGAAGTCCGTGCTGTGTCCCCTGGATAGTTCAAAACACAAACCATAGAGAGCTGGCCAAAGTTCTCAACAAAGAAATGTTCACAGCATACAGTTTCACGAGATGGTCTTAGATCGTGTGGAAGGATGTCCAGCTACAAGTACTCATCAATTTGTCCGTCAGAAGCACAGTTCGAAGAAAACAGTGTGAGGAGTATTGCTAGAATAGCAAATGCACAACTCATAAATATGAGCAAACCATTGAGGTCATATTGACTTTGCAGCACCAGTTGAAGTTGAGCTGTTGCTTAACAAAGAACAAGCATCAGCAAACACTCATCTTCACTCTGTTAAGTTACTTTATTCCGTAGCATAAAGAGGTGTTTTTTATTGTATTACCGAAGTAAGTAACCAGATGATGGACAAAAGTTCAAAACGCATAATGCTACATTCGTATTAGCAGTAAGAATATTTGAATTAATAATGTTTTGGGGCTGGCTGTAGCTGTAAACCTGTAGTTAAATCTTCGCCAGTCACGGGCAAACAAGTCAATGTTTCAAAAATTCATTTCTCCGTCAATTTAGGAATTGTAAAATAAAATTGTAACTATAGTGGAAAACAAAGCATTTACTCAAACTTCACTAATGTACTGTCTGTACTACAGCTTCCAATGCCTAGGGAGAAATTCACATTTCGAAGAGATAGGCGAGGGGGTACCACATCACCAAGGCTGTTTTCAAATCACAGGGGAAGTTTCCAGTACCTAAATCGTGTAACAGAGGACTGTGCACTGATAGATGATATCAAAACCACATTCAGCTTTTCGGATATTGAATTGTCTGCCTCTAGTGCAAGCAAACTTCAGCAACAAATGGGGGAATAGAGCAAATTCGTAAGTACATCTCACTGTGAACTATAATAAAACAAAAATAAAGTGCACCTGACACATAGAAAAGAAAATAGTACATATTAGCAATGAAGTAGTAGAATCATTCGAAGTTCTGTATCTAGGGCAGTTGTTCACGACCTCCGGATGGTCAGAGAAATAATCATAAACTGAAAACAACAGTGTCGATGTTTCACAACAGTATTTATATTTAAAATCACTCCACTCCGTAACTACCGGGGTGGACCTGGTACAGCAACCATAATAGATCTTTAGATAAAGAAAAAACAATCTTGGTTGCACAAGATCTGGGGAAATTACAAACTGGTGTAAGCATTAATTGCTTTTAAAGACTATAATAAATGAATAAATTAAAAATAACAGAAGGAAGACGATCATCGATAGGATTACGTAGCACAGGTCCACGTTTGCTTTCAGGGGGTGGTGACGGGTACATATTTCAACTCACAAAATATTGCACCATAACTGAGCTTACCGACTCTTGCTAATCGTGGCCGAGGCGTCGAAGGTAATTGAAAGTCTCATAGAACCTGGCGATAACAACCAGATAGCCACAGTCGATGCTTCATTACATCACCGATGAAATTCTTTCTACTCGTATCCGAGGGGTCAAACGTGATTAAGAGTCCCAAGAACTGGAAGGGAACGGCTAGATAGCCATTGTCAATGCTTGCTTACATCACCTAGAAGCAACACGACAAAAGGTAAAGACAGTAAGAAAAAGAAAGCTACTAAGGCATGCAAGGGGTACCTAACTTAAGCAAATAGGCAAATTCAGTGAGCAGAAAAAGCTCATGAGTGAAAAATACAGTCATACAATTGCTAGGCAAATAAATGGTCACTAATAATAATATAAAAACAGCTAAAATATTTTTAGTAAAATATGAAGCAACGAAGCCATCAGCAACGTTAAGTTGGAAAACTGACTGTAACGATGACAACTTAACTCATGAAGAAACTGCCCCATGAACACGAATATAATCTGTATACAACAACATGAGCACGCGCTGTCATGCTGGCAACTAGACTTTCAACCAAGGGTCAAGGCCCGGTGGAAACAGCCCAGCAGATTAGTGAAGATCATAGTAAGCTCAGGAAACTTAAGCTAATATGTAGTAGACCGTCCACCATCCACCACCCCTTTCGGTGAGCGTCAGGATAGCTTCCCTTTCGCTGGACCTGTTATTAATCTCACAAACACTGCGTTCAGCCAATCACAGTTGGCATTGTTGAACAAAGGCTTAAAGTTCCAATTAACAGCACAATTAGATAATAAGGTGGCTACCTTTCTCACCACTGATGGAAATTGGCCTTAGATAAAGCCTCAATTGGAAAAGACGAAGTTACCCGTATAACGGTTGAAGTGACTGCGTTATCCAATTTTAATATATGTACCGCCGAGGTGAGTACGGTTTAAGTGACTGAGATTATGCAGGGAGCAGTAAACAAAACATCTTCGCCACAAAAACACCGAATCTTGAAGGATATCAAACAAAAAGCGGCACAGGATGATGCTGTTCCAGTTAGGAGTGATAAGGATAACTCGGGTGTAATTTCCAAAATGAAATTTTCACTCTGTAGCGGAGTGTGCGCTCATATGAAACTTCTTGGCAGATTAAAACTATGTGCCGGACCAAGACATCTTCACCACAAAAACACCGAATCTTGAAGGATATCAAACAAAAAGCGGCACAGGATGATGCTGTTCAAGTTAGGAGTGATAAAGATAACGCGGGTGTAATTTCCAAAATGAAATTTTCACTCTGTAGCGGAGTGTGCGCTCATATGAAACTTCTTGGCAGATTAAAACTATGTGCCGGACCAAGACTCGAATCGGGACCTTTGCCTTTGGCGGGCAAGTGCTCTACCATGTTTTTTTTATTTTTTTTTATTAATCTCATTTTGTTCGTTTTTGTTCGTTGTATCTGCTCGGGGAGGACGTCGCAAGACACAGCCTTACTTCTGCCAGTACCTCGTCTCCTACCTTCCAAACTTAACAGAAGCTCTCCCGCCAGGAAGTTTCATATCAGCGCTCACTCCGCTGCAGAGTGAAAATTTCATTCTGGTAACATCCCCCAGGCTGTGGCTAAGCCATGTCTGCGCAATATCCTTTCTTTCAGGAGTGCTGGTTCTGCAAGCTTCGCAGGAGAGTTTCTGTTAAGTTTGGAAGATAGAAGACGAGGTACTGGCAGAAGAAAGGCTGTGAGGACGGGGCGTGAGTCGTGCTTGGGTAGCTCAGATGGTAGAGCACTTGCCCGCGAAAGGCAAAGGTCCCGAGTTCGAGTCTCCATACGGCACACAGTTTTAATCTGCCAGAAAGTTTCGGGTGTAATTATTTACAGAAATGATTACATAAATAAAATCCAAGAGCTTTTTGCCGAAAATGGTATTCACCGTATTGATTCTGACCCTACTGCGGTCTTTGGCAAGATTTTGAAAAAATTATTTTGACAGTTGCTTGTTCATAGTTCCGCGGCAGCAGCTTTACAGTTCGAACCCCTGCGCCCCTGTGCTAAGTATACAAATAAAAATTCACAAAATAGACTATCCGGCTCGATTAATGTCAACAGTATAGACAGCCCTGGCTACGAGGCCGCTGAATTTGCTCTTCAGATTTTGAAAGACAATGTCATCTTTGAAGTGGATTATTCGATACGTAATAGGAAACAGCTGCCTACCAGATACTAGTCTGCCCAAAAATTGTTACCTACTCTCCCTAGATTTTAAAAATCTATACACAAATGCAATTGTAGCCAAAACTATTGAAATTATACGTAAATCCTCAATTGTAAAAGAGCCGTTCGTAATAGAGGGAGTCAGCGAGATTTTCCATAATTACTTTTCTTTACAATTTCTTTAACAGACAGGAAGACGGTCTTACGACAGGAAGCTGCCTTTCCGGTTTCTTGGGAGATGCGTTTGTCAGCTACTTTGAATTCTACTGTTTTAAATGAAAATTCCCATTAGCGAAAAAATCACCCTATACAAGAAATTTGTGGATGATACTTCGATTATTTTCAAAGGCACTCACGAAGAGATTGAGGCTCTGATTAAGGATTTTAATCAGTTGCATCCTAAGTTAACCTTCACCCATGAAATAATAGACCAAGATGGAATCTCTCCACGGCTGAGTGACGGTAAAATTACCTTCGATACTATCAGAGAGCCTTCTCATGGTGTTTCAACAGTGCAATTCTCCTTAAGTCATTGAGGAGCTATAAACTCAACTATTTCAGAGCTGCTATAACACGAATGTGTGAACTTCCTCTCTCTGACGGCGATATCAAGAAATAATTACTCAATCTCCGCTTTGGAGCACATAAAAATGGTTAGAGTCTTTCGCTTGTGAACCGTTTATACAATGAACGAAAAAAACGCTGTAATCTCTACTATTAATCCTTCGCTTGCATCTACGGTGGCTACCCCATGTCTTGGAAGTTTTTCATACAGTTTGGGTAAGCTGTTTCGGCGCACTAATGTTAATGCTGTTTTTTCGAATGCAATACACGCTCCCCCGTACCGAGCAACCTATCAGGAACTTATTCTCTGAGTCAGGTGTCTACAAAATTAGGTGCACAGAATGTTCCACCAAGTATATCGGTCAAACAGGGAGATATTTCGCAGCTAGGTTTAACGAGCATCTACTGACAAAAAAAGGTCAGCAGAAAAAATTTTCTCCCTTTGCCCAGCACTTCCAATCTTCTGACCATCGGCCTCCAGATTTATAAAGCCATAAACTCCTTCACGTGGCCAACAAAGTCAAGAAACTGAATTTATTGGAAGAGTCTGAAATTTGTAAGCATATCTTTTTCAAATCTCCGAATCTAACAAACAAGTATGTTCGAAACATCTTTAAATGATGCTCGTCACTTATATTACTTAACGAATATTTTATTTAAGCCTTAGAAATCAGCTAGTTATGTTGTGATGCCACAACCTGTGAGCCTTTTCTCACTCCACGGGGGCTGGCACTTGCTTGGCAGTCTAGTACTTGGCATGACAGCGCGTGCTCAAAGAGTTGTAAATAAACCATTTTGTGTTCATGGGGCGGTTTCTTCATGCGTAAGCTACCATCGCTACAGTCAGTTTTACAGTTTAGAGTTGCTTATGGCTTTGTCATTTCATTGAATTTAGCTGTTTCTTTATTTTTACCGATGCCCATTCATTTGCGAAAGGTGTATTAGAGCTTTTTCTGCTCACTTAATTTGCCTGTTGGCTTAAGTTAGGTACCCCTTGTTTAGTAGCTTCCCTTTTCCTACTGTCATTACATTTTTTCGTGTTGCTTCTAGGTGTACAAAGAAGCACCGTCTGTGGCTGTCTGGCTGTTTCTTCCCAGTTCTTTGGAACTCTTAACCACGTTTGACGCCTCGGATGCGAGTAGGAAGAATTTTGTCGGTGACGTAATGGAGCATCGACTGTGGCTATCTGGTTGTCACCTCCAGTTTCTATGAGACTTTTAATTATGTTCGGCGCCTTGGCCACGATTAACAAGAGCTTTTATCGGTAAAGTCAGGCATGGTGCAGTATTTTATGAGTTGAAATGTGTACCAGTCACCACCCTCTGAAAACAAACGTGGACCTGTGCTACGTAGTCCAGTCGATGTTTGTCTTCTTTCCATTATTTTTAATTTATTCATTTGTTATTGTGTTTAAAAGCAACTTAGACTTACACCAGTTTCTAATTTCCCCAGATTCTCTGATGATGCCTAGAACAGGCGAAACGCGTCACATGTGAAGAGCAAATAAACCTATCGTGTGCAACCAAGACTGTTTTTTCTGTATTTAAATATTTATATTGTTAGTGAACCGGCTGTTGGCTTTCTCGGCCATCGTCAGAAAACGTTAGACTTTGTGTATTAGTTTTTAACGTATCTACACCATCTGATCAAAAATACCCGGACACATGTTAGTGGATATTAATATGAACTGCGTCTACCCTTCGCCTTTATGACGGCTTGAACTCTGTTGGAGGCGCTTTCAACGCATTGTCTGAATGTGTGTGGAGAAATGGTAGGCCATTCTTTCCTAAGGGCGGAAATCAAATTTATTCAAGCAAACAGTCATTTCCTTTAACACTTAAAATTTCACAAACTCAAATGAATGCAGTATTTGAAACTCGAGCTCTTTTCAGTTGAGGTGTGGCATCGTAGCATTGAGTAGAGCTTCCGTCTCAAAACAAATTTAATAATGCTTTGTATGAGTTCAGGTGCTACTAGGACAGACCAAACATTTCAGTTAGCACGTGTTCCAAAAATACATTGAACGCCAATAACCATTTTATTAACATATCAGTTAACAGCTCCAAGCACCGGAAATCAGAAAAGTCAATAATTCACTATAAAACAATATGAAAAATAACATTTACTTGAATCAGAGAAAGCAGCGAAACATGTAATTTAGCAAAATCCGGATCACAGCCAAGAGAGAATGCAACTTGCGTAGATTGATTGAAGTAGAGATGACGCTGGGTAGTTCTATAAAAGAATGTATCGACAAAAACCCCCTAGTAACTGCAGCTAAAACGGCACTTACATTAACCACGAGTACATAATAAGTTTTACGAAACCAGCACAAACAATGATGACATTCATAAATTACCAACAGGTTTCAAACTCAACAGAGAGATAAACAATTTTAGTAATTTATATTAGTCAAGTTGAAACTCTTGAAATAAAATCAGCGGTAACTCCAGTTTAAGGCAATATAACACACTTCAATCGACTTTTTCATGGGGCATAACTCATCATTTGAACAATTTTCTGTTTCTTGGCGTTTTGAAAACATAATGAAAGGGCGTTTGTAGTGTCTCACGTTCACAGAGAAATTCAGGCCAAATATTGTAATTATTTTTGAATTGGCGTATGTCAGTGACTTCCACCTCTTTACTTCCACCTCTTTACAAAATCTATTGGTAACGTTGTTTCACCTCTTTACAAAATCTATTGGTAACGCTGTAAACAACTGTTTCAGTTTGTCGCTTATTTTGTGACCTTTATTATATAGGTTTCGTTTTATCGCCGTTCAGTTTACATCAAATAATAAAATGAGTGATACAGAGTATTTATAACGTCTCTAGTGTTGATTACCTGAACAAGTTACGTAAAAGAAAATATGGTGAACAGCCATCGTTGTATGAAGAATGCACCAAATTTCCCTCGCATGAGGTCATAATGCTTTACCTTGTGACCGGGATTTTGGAATCGTCACCAAACATCTCAAAAAAACATAAAATCTATTCAGTCCATGAGGTTAATCGTCATATTATAGAGGGCTATGTACCAAGGAAGTTTGTGGTGAAAGAACTGACAGTCGGAAATTTTATGGATTTCAAAAGCTAATGAAATTTGCGCTACAGATAATATGCTCTCTCTGAAGAGACAAAAAGCAAACGTAGAAACGAAAGAATTAAATTTTCAGTCAACAATCTATGTCACTTTGTCTATTCCCGTGAAAGAAACGATTACATTAAAGAGTATTCGACAACAAGCGGTTTGTTCTGCCATGCCTTGTTTATGGGCATTAGTTCCTTCTTGAAAAATTCCCATTAAATGAGCAAAGATTGAAGACCTAATGAAAATCGAAATCTCCATTCCTGAAGAGCTTGACGATTTCTACACAGAAATAATTTCTTTATCAAGTGAACATGAAAAAGACACAATAAAAATAATGAATGTATTTAACATAGTTATAACAGCACTGGCGTTATATTATTTACTAATTGTTGCGATCTGAAACAAAGTATAACTCGTAGTAACACTTTGAATAATCATTAAATGAAATTCAAAAAACAAAGCGAAGTTCATTTAATGCTAACCTTATTTGTTTAATTTAGGTTGTATTTTTGTAAAAGGGTGTAAATCAATGAAGTTGAAACGTCCCCTTAGAAAAATTATAAATGACTGTGCTTAAACTGACACACAATATTTTTAGCGCAAAGCAATCTTTCAAAAATCGCTACAAAAGATTGGCCCTGACTAACAATAACCTATACCTGTCATGAATCACTTACCTCACAAAAATCTTCGTTACTCGAACTACTGCAATACAGCGAGCGCCACTACTGACAGTTAAATAAAAGATTCTAACTACTGAAGGCACTAACTACTGATAGGCATAGTTAGCAATTGAAAGATTTTGATAGAGAACAAACAATGTATTTACCTCAATAGTGTTCAAAACTAGTTCATGACATCCAGTCTTACAAATTTACTGTCTCTGATGGACACACATCCAGATCATCCGCTCTCAAAATTCTGCCATTTCTCTCCCCACATCCACCACTGCTGGCCGCTCACCTCCAACTGCGCAAAGCTACGCGCTGTTCATATCCAACTGCCCAACACTACAATAGCGAATATTACAACAATGCAAACCAGCCACAGACTGCACACAGCACAGTCAGTGATTTTCATACAGAGCGCTACGTGGCGTTACCAACATAAAAACCTAAACAGCCTACTTACAAAGTTTATAGTTCAAACAACATAGCATAATTACTTAAGGTGAATATCAGTTTAATCTAATTGCAAATTCTGGCTTACTGATCACGTAAGACCCCCAAAAAGCATATAAATTTCTTACTTTAGTGCTCCCTGAAAAATTTACTCAGAACGACACATGCCCTTTAAAGAAAGTCGATTCACATAGTATACAGAACTGTGTAGCCCAGCGGATATCTCCGAATAACTGTTCGTACAACCTACATAATACGGTGCTCACCAGACAAGTCTAACAAGTGCCGCTGACTACGGCTCAGTAAACCCACTTTTCCACGTTCAAAGTTTAATCATGACTGAAGAATTAGAGCTCAAAAATATCCGTCACTTATGAGGACCGCCGAGATTGTAAATATCGACTGTATTTGGTGACCTCAACTTGGCGGTATTTCCTGAGGTGCTGTGAGACTATAGACGAAGAGGTTGGAAGAAACACTCGGTATCAGTGACGAAGGCAACTCTAATTCGACCAAACTTAGTTACTTTAGATAGGCCGCGGAGAGGCCGTTTAAAAGCGATACAAATTTGCTTTTAATGGGAAGCCCTCGAGCGACTCCCTTCACGAGCCCTGGCACAGTGGTGCCACGATATACCTGGCGCAGGCGATAAATTAAATCTGTCGCGCGCCGCATAAAGGGATGAGCTGAGCTGAGCCCAGCGCGCCAGAGGCCAGTTAGCGCGTGCGCCAGCAACAGCTGTCAGCGACGACGTGCCTTCCCGGTGTGAAATACGACTGAAACGACTTTCTTCGCACCTGGCTACTTATTTCAGTTCACACATTCGTGCCCGGAATTTGTCGTGGTGGTAGTGTCAGCATCTTCAGGATGGGGAACAGACACTACAGGTGTACTACAGGGATCGATGTTGGGACCACTGCTGTGATACAGGAATGACCTTCCATCACATGTTCAAGAATCAGAAATAGATCTCTCTGCTGTCAATGCAAGTATTACAATCAAGCCTGTCAAATAACTTCAATACTTGAATTTTTTTAATAACCTATACTGAACGTACCTTGTTACAGATCCTACACGTATAAATTCTGAAATTTTTGATTATGTATATCACATTCTGGAAATGAGAATGAAAAATTGGCTTTTCCATTTTTGTATAGTACTATCTTATCGCTTAACTCCGGATACATTTGTACTGAAATGCATCTTGAACATCTTTTGCGTTATTCGGGATCCACAAGCTAGACGTAGGATAATTATAAAAAAAGTGATACAGATAAGTTAGTAATGAGAGCTACAGCATTGGAAACAGTAAATCTGAGATACCCTGAAGACCAGTGGCTCCTCATCTTCGCAGATGGCTCGTTAATAGAAAAAGAAGAAAACGTTGGTGAAGGAATAAACACAAAAAATTTCTCTTTCTATTAAACTTGAGAACAGTACCACTCAAATTTTGAAGGTGAAGTGGACGCCATCAGATTGAAACAAATCACCTAAACCGCTTCTTACACACATCCAACAAATTATTTATGTTTTATGATTCCAAAGCAGCAATACCGGCAGTTATCAACATAGAAAATACAAAAATCGTTCAAGTAAAAGAAGTTCAAGACGTAATTAAATGTCTACAACGGAACAACAAGACAACTCCATTTCAATGGTACCATCTCGCTGAGACTTAGATGGTAAGGAAAAAGCAGATTTCTAGCCAAAAAAGGCACAAAACTTAAACAGACTGGGAAAACTAACATGTGGTATTTTGCAATGAAACGCAGTATTAAGAGCACATTTCGAGAAGAATTAAAACAATACAGTACTATTCATGTGAGGGAAAGATTGGAAAAACCTCATGGACAACTCGCTAGTACCTGATGGAAAGAGAAGAGAAGCAGCAGCCAAATTCCGCTTGACTACTGGACATGGCTGATGGGCCGCCCATCTGCATAAGATCTCCACTCTGCAGTCACTAGAATGTGTCCTGTGTAACAAGATTGGTTTGATCAATAAGAACATTTAAAAGAGTTCACAAACTTATGTGACTGTAATTTAGACTTAACAACCTGTGCTGAGACGCAAGAAGACGAATGACAATACGAGGTGTGATCAAAAAGTAACGGAAGTTTTTTAATTTCCCGGCTCTATACGTACGATTTTCAAAACCTTTTATCTTGTTGGTACACATTTTCATGATGTACGTTTACATTTTCAGCTGTTTTGAATATTTCGTTCTTGGCGATATTGGGAAAAGTTACACGTGTTTTCGAGTACTCGGCGATTTTTTACTTTCGAAAAAGATGGTTTAACGAATGTGCATTACATTTTGCTTGAAAATTCGAGTAAATTGCAGCCCCGCATTCGAAGTGTTGACTGTGGCCTTTGGCGAATGTACTATGAGTAAGACAAGAGTTTATAACTGGTATACAGGTTTCAAAGAGAGTCGAGAAGGCGTTGAAGACGACAACCGCCGTGGACGCCCTAGCACGTCAATTACTGACAACAATGTGGAAAAAGTAAAGAAAATGGTTCTGGAAAATCGCAGAATCACCGTCAGAGAGATAGCTGATGATGACGGCGTGTCCTTTGTCTCATGTCAAGCCACTTTTTCAGATTGTTTGGGCATAAAACGTGTAGCAGCAAAGTTTGTCACGAAATCGTTGAATTTCGACTAAAAACAACGTCGTGTAGACATCGATCAGGAGCTGCTGAATGAAGTCGACAACAATCTAGAACTTCTAAAGAATGTTATAACAGGTGGCGAAACATGAGTATACGAGTATGACATGGAACCAAGGCTCAGTCGTCCCAATAGGAACTGCCTAGAGCCAAGACGGAAAAAACTTTCGACGCAGTCGATGACGTATAGAGGTCTTTCTTCCTGTTTTCTTCGATTACAACGGGATCATCATGATTTCCCGCCTTATAGTCGTACAGTCAATAAGGATTAAAATGGCTCTGAGCACCATGGAACTTAACATCTGTGGTCATCAGTCCCCTAGAACTTAGAACTACTTAAACCTAACTAACCTAAGGACATCACACACAACCATGCCCGAGGCAGGATTCGAACCTGCGACCGTAGCGGTCACGCGGTTTCAGACTGAAGCGCCTAGAACCGCACGTCAATAAGGATTACTACATGGAACTTGTAATAATCCGAAGAAAACGACCAGAATTGTGGCAAAACCACCCTCGGAAAACGCATGACGATAATGCCCCCGCTCACACCTCTCTGCTTGTTCGTGATTTTTTGGCCAAAAGCAAAACCGTTACGATGCCTCGGCCACCGTTTTCACCGAACATGGACCCCTGCGACTTATTTCTTTTCCCGAGACTGAAGAGAACCGTGCAATGACGTCGTTTTGCCACCACTGAAGATATAAAAATAGAATCGGTGAAGGAGCTGAACACCATACTGGATAGTGAGTTCCCTAAGCGCTTCCAAGACTGGAGGAAGCACTGCAAATACTGTATTATATATGAGGGGGATTACTTGAGAGAGACAAAGATTTGCTGATGAATAAATAAAAATTATTTACGAAACACAAAACTTCCCATTAGTTTTTGTTCACACCTAAGTAAGTCGTAAGTCAAGTACCAGAACATTAAAATAACAATATCTTAAGGCTTCATATTCTGAGGTAACTCGCAATGAAGAAAGTTGTTTCTTGCTGATAAACGTGTGAAAGGATATGTGGTTCCCACTATAGTCCTATTGAAGGCAGCTCTTTTGACACTTGGACATACTGACAACAGCCTCGCACTGCATTTACTCCCTTATCAAATCTGTCAACAATCAAATACAAGTTAAAAATAGTAACATTCAGGGCTGTAAATGAAGAGGCGGCAACATGGTCCAGACACTGGCAAGAGATTGGGCAAGCGCAAATTGGATATGGGAGCTGTCAGGTGGCGCTGTTGTTGATGTGTAGTGTGCATTTGACGGGCATCCCGTTGGGAGTGGTACTGTTGTGTTACCTGAGTATCCACTTCACCACTCTAAAACGTGTTTTCAATGGGTGATCAACGTTCGTGAACTAAAATGCATCAGAATGTTATCGAGGATTACGTGAATCCTGTGGCAAGAATGCACTACCGTATAGGACGGTTGCACGATGGGTCAAGGCGTAACTTGCGGGTCGGTATGAGTCTGCGGATTTGGACCGCACAGTTCGACCGACCATTTCTCAAAGCCAGACACACGTCGTGAGTGGTCTCGTTTCCGTAGACCGTCGATGGACTGTCCTGGAATTACCCGTAGAGTTTAGCCATCAAACGGTGTGGCACATAATGACGAAATGTCTTAACAAGAAGAAAACTGCGTCCCGCTGGGATCGACAAAGACTCACCGACGCACGGAAATGGCATCGGCATGCATTGGCTGGAATCCACCTGGACAGATACAGCAACGAGGGAGACGTATTTCTGCAGCATACTGTCGCCATTGACGAGACGTGGGCGCGAACTTAGAGACCCTATTAAAACGTCAATCGAACGAATGACGTCGCCCAGGTTCGGCATGTCTACAGAAGTTTCAACAGAACCCCAGTCAGGTGAAGGTTCTGATGATTGTGGCAACGACTATGAGGGACAAATCTTCAACAATGACTAATACTGCCGTTTTCTGGAGCTACATCTGCGTGTGGCTACGCGGCGCAAATGTCCATGTTTATCGTAAGACGAGCGCTCTATCACGTTGCATGACAACCCACTTTTACATGTCGGAAATGATGAATCAATCTCTTGTTGCAAAGTTCCACTAGGAAATCATGGAACACCATCCATACTAACCACACGTGAGTCCCTGTCACTTCACTCTACCTACGAAGTTGAAGGAACCTCTCCGAGGTCGCCGATTTTCTGTGGCGGTATCTGCATTCCGCGCAATAGGGCGCGCCGTCGCTGTAATCGACAGGGACCGCTGTACCAACGGTTCCCAGTGATTTCCCGAGATTTGGCAATGGCAAAAGTTGATAGAATTTGCGGTTGACTACATCGAAGAAATGTAAAGAAATTGTACTTGTTAATTCATTTAATATTGTATTGTGCCAATGTTGCCCTTCTATTATTTTTTGCCACCTTTGAGCACATAGCCAGTAATGTAAAAAATTTAATGGCTAGTAAAATTAAAAACTAAAATCGCAAGTATAAATCAGTGCATGCCGGTAAAAAAACTTAAGAAGTCCTCTTAATAGTCTGTGCGATGCCGATTTGTCAGTATGGCAATGTAGCATAATTGCAAACCTGACTCGTTCTACATCACAGCGAAGGTCGTAGTTGTGATATGCAGGACATGAAATAACTACCTGATATAAAAAGCAGAAGAACTGATTTGCACGCTGTGAATCACTACCTGTAAACAAATTATTAACGTTTGCAGAGACGGTCTAAGATCGCTCGGATGCAAAACTGTACAAAAGGAAGTTCTGACATTTCCATTATTGGTTTAAAGATTGCAGTCTAGTCTTTCTTCTGGTCCCGACTCACAGATGACACGTAAATTAGATACCATAACTGACTCATTCATTCGCACAGTTCTTTCCTTTTAATCTATGATATTCGTTCAAAATGCTTCGACGGGTCCTAAGAATTCTTTTAATGTGAGATACCGCCTGATGCTGTCAATTTTCCAGCAGTCTTCTGACTTGTTTGATGTGGCCCACCGTGACTCTCTCTCTCTCTCTCTCTCTCGGGTGCCAACCTCTTCATCTCTAGCAGTACACCCTAAATCCTTAACTATTTGCTAGATGTATTCCAATCTCTGTCTCCTCCTGCACTTTTTACCCTCTACGACTCAATCTAGTACCATGGAATTAATTTCCTGACCTCTTAACAGACGACCTGTAATCCTGTCCCTTCATCTGGTCAGTGTTTTTCATAGAATCCTTTCCTCGCCGATTCTGTAGAGGTCCTCTTCATTTAGCCGCCCATACATCCCTTTCCTGCCCAATTCTGCAGAGATCCTCATCATTTAGCAGTCCACTTAATTTTAAGCTAGTGCGATATTTCGCTGAAAAGAATAAAATTTGTTCGACAACAGCCTGCCAAGTTCTCAGAGGTAGTGAGTGAAATATGTGTACAGAAAAGGGGAAGGAAGCGAAAGTGAAGGTTTTGTTGTATCCAAGGCCTTCGCCTGTGACCACAGCTACCCGTATTGCTCTTCGGCTCCACAGAGGTCACTCTCTTGGCAGACCCACATGCCAATAGTACAGCAGATACGGGTTGTCAACCACAACAGGCTGGAGTGTGTCTAGAATTCGCAGGTATTTTCTGAAGCAGAGCTCCAGCCGGCACCACGGAAACATGTGGTGCTAGGTTCACCACGAGAGGCGCTAGCCTCGACACCAGCACCTCCCTGACAACAGCGCCACAATCGACTGCGCTACTGTGCTTCCAAATATCAGCAGATATCACTCCACTTGGCCTGTATTTAGGATGTCACCCAGCCACTCTCCAGTAGTTCAGCTCGCTGAGTCACTGCAAGTAGTTCCTGTACAGAGCGACGACCAGGATCTATACCATGCAGTTCCAGCAGCAGCCCCACCTCAGTGGTGCTACAGCCAGAATGAGGAGCCAACCGTCGCCCAGGGAACTTCACCTCTTCTGAATTGGCTTAGTGTGGACTCAGTGCTCCAAAACTGGTATTTCTTGTGTGGAAATTACACTGTCAGCTGTGCTCAGTTTTTGCTGTCACGATACTACTGAACGCACTTTCTCTTTATTGCACATCAGGAATAGGTGCCGGTGCTAATTGAGTATAAGAATGTTTATTCCTATTGTAAATTGGTTTAGTGACTCGATTCATCAAGATTCCTTCAGTGAAACTTATTACCTCTGAACTGTTTGTATGTACGTGGACAGAGACCAGATAATCTTAATGTTTATCAGTCATGAGCTTATGCTAAAGTTTAATCTATAATGGAGTGGCACAGTCAAGATTAGTTGTGCCCTACATTCGGTGTGAAATGAAAATAAATGTTGATTGCGTACTACCTGCGACAGTCAGCTACTGAGTGCGTGTACTATACAGGATACATCAGATTTATTGCTGTAAATCGTATTAGAACAGTATAGAGATACAATAGAAAGAAAAAGCATGATAAATTTGCTACAGACAACAAAGAAAAGGAGTAGAAATAAGTTGTAGTTGACTTAAATTGATAAAACATAGGGAAAAAACGTGACTGTAGAATTCTGAAAATATGTTGTGGCAATTAAAATAAGATGACCAAGAAAGCACTTATGTCTCATAATGTATATTTCAGGACACACTTTACAATTATTGTATTTCATTTTCATGTAATTACACGTACCGTGTAAACTCGACCAAAAACAATGTCAGAACGTTTCAAGGTTAAAATGCATAAAAATGGAGGCGATAATTTCGTCACGCCTACTGTTACAGAAAGTGGACAGAAGCTAAATGCATCTGCATCTACATCTGCATACATATTCCACAAGCTATCTTACGGTGTATGGCGGAGAATATCATGTATCACTAAGAGTCATTTCCTTTACTGTTCCACTCGCAAATACAGTGAGAAAAAAACTGACTGTCTGATATGCCTCCGTATGAGGCCTAACTGCTCATATCTTACCTTCGTGGCCCTTACGCGATATGTATTTTGGCGGCAGTAGAATCGGTCTGCAGTCAGCTTCAAATTCCGGTTCCCCTCGAAAAGAACGTCGCTTTCCCTCCAAGGATTCCCATCTGAGTTTTCGAAGCATCTCCTTAATACTTGCGGTAACAAGTCCAGCAACTAGCCTTTGAATAGCTTCGATCTCTTCCTTTAATTTGACTCGGTGCGGATCCCAAACACTAAGCAATAGTCAAGGACAGGTCTCACTAGCGTCCCATTACAGTCTCCTTTACAGATAACCACACTTACCTAAAATTCTCCCAAAAAAAACGAAATCGATCATTAGACTTCCCTATCACAATCCTTACATGCTCGTGCCATTCCATATTGCTCTGCAACGTTACCCTCATATATTTAAATGACGTGACTGTGTCAAGCAGGAAACTATTAATGCTGTATCTGAACATTATGGGTTTGTTTTTACAGCTAATCAGCTTAACTTACATTTTTCTACATTTAGAGCTAGCTGCCATTCTTCACGCCAACTAGAAATTTTCTCTAAGTCATCTTGCATCCACGTACAGTAACTCAACCTCGACACCTTCCCGTACACCAAATCATTAACAGCAAACAACCACTCAGCCCGCCAGTTCATTTATGTATATAGAAAACAACAGCGGTCCTATCATACTTACCTGGGGCACTCCTGATGATAACCTTCTCTCTCATGAACACCTGCCGTCGAGGCCAACATAATGAGTTATACTACTTAAGAAGTCTTCAAACTACTCGCATATCTGGAAACCCACTGCATATCCTCGTACCTTCGTCAACAATCTACAGAGGGGCACCGTGTTATAAATACTTCTCGGAAATTTATAAATACGGAGTTTGCCTGTTGCCGTTCATCCATAGTTCGCGATGTATCGTGTCAAAAAGGGCAAGTTGAGTTTCGGACGAGCGATGCTTTCTAAAACTGTGCCTTTCCGTCTCTAGAAAATTTGCCATATTCGAAACTAGAATACGTTCAAGTATTCTGCAGTAAACCGATGTTATGAATACTGGTCTGTAATTTTGCGGTTCCATTCTTTTACCCTTCTTATACAAAAGAGTCACCTGCGCTTTCTTCCAGTCACTTGGGACTTTGCGCTGGGTGAGAGATTAGCAATATGTAAATGCAAGATACGTAGGGGGCCAAAGCCATATAGGATTCCATCCGAATCTTCGGTTGTTTCTCGACGCCAGAGGTGCTTGTTACTATTTCATCCACACGACACTCCGTGCGATGGTTAAACGACGATATGGTTTATACGATTATCCTGAGTGAACGATTTCTTAAACGCGAGATTTAAAACTTGGCGTTTAGTTTGCTGTTTCCGATTGCCACATCAGACCGGTCAACGAGTTACTAGATGGAAGTTTTAGATGCGCTTAGCGATTTTACAAAGGACCAGAATTTTCTCGAGTCTTTTGCTAAGGTATGACGGTGAGCTGTATGCTTCGCGCATTGATCTTTTCACAGACGCGCGAATCTCTCTCAACCTTTGTCTGCCATCATTTGCGCGTTTTCTTTTGAGCCGACTGCAGCAACCTTTGCTTCCTCAGCGTTTTCCTAATTTCGTTGTTAAACCACGGTGGGTCTTTTCCGTCCTTAATTCACTTACTAGGCACATATTTGACCAGAGCACGATATATGATCTGTTTAAACTTTGCCCATAATCCCCCTATGTCCGTCATATTGGAACTAAATGATCTCAGGTCGTTGTCTAGATGAGACACTAACAACTGCTTACCTGCTCTTTCTAGCGGAAACACTCTTCTAGCCTTCTTGACTGATTTATTGACTTCGGTAACCATAGTCCATATGATGACAACATATATTGACGCCATCGACAAGGTCCGGCCTGTTTGTAGCTACAAGGACTAAGATATTTCCACTGCGTGTTGGCAGCCGAACTAGCTGCTCAAGATTGTTTCCGGAAAACGTGCTCAAAAGTTCTTCGGAAGACTATCTGTCTGTACACCCTGAAATGAATCCATAGACGCCTCAGTCTACACTCGTTCTCGTTTCCAAGTAGTGTTGATGATCTGGGTATTTACTGATCCCTGAAGGCACAATTTGTTCCTGTTTCCAACCACTAGGATAATGATCCGAATTTCCATCTCGATGACATAATCGGCGGTTTTAATACCGTACACTCGGATTTTTTTAGACAAATTTACTGCGTAAAGGGTAGTTAGGAATATTATTCGTGGCGACCTAATTCTGATAGACTTAAATAACACTGAAGGTTGCAGTTCATTCTCGACGTCAGTAAATGAGGAAACGACTGCAACTTCAAATGAAAGTGTTGTTCTCTTGGACGATGGCAATAAAATGAGGACAAAAAGGAGAATGTTTACGCTGAACTGGAAAGAGTGTTAATGTAACTTATCTGTGTCAGCAATAAATCGCGAGTATAATTTAAAGGCAATTGTGCAAAATGCAAATCAGCATTCTGTTACAGAATCTGCAATGCCTGACTCGTGTTCCACAAATTCAAACAAAGCAGGAAATACTCTCGATATGAAATACAGATTTCACAAAAGACTGGGTGCCTCCAGAAAACAAGTAATAAAACACTGTGATCGCTCGCAGAACGTGAGATAGGAATGGTAGTATTCAAAGTAGAGAGAGAAATTGGTGAAATATAACTAAAAGACACAAAAAAATCGCGTTTTCAAACGATCACTTTGTAAATTTATTCCAAGTTTAACAGTTTTTGTGCAAATAAGTTGTTAATGAATGCCACCCTCGTTGTACTGCGGTTCCTGTTAGCTTCATTTTCTGTAAGTACAGGAATTTCTTTGTAGGCTCTTCTCCTACAAATACAGAGTCATGCGTTTCAGGCTCCTCGGCCGATTCGCTGACAGCTATGTTGTGCAAGACAAATACCGAGAGTATGATAATTGCAGCGCAATATAGTTTTAAGCCGAATCCTAAACTTAAGTAAGTCAGCATTTTAGGCATTAACAAATGTTGCGAAAGGCAAAAGAAGCGGCAAGTAGAAAACAAAATCAAGAACTGACCTAGCATAGAATTTGACCTTCTGCAAAGTAGCCCAGAAGACATCCACGTTTTTTTTTTTTTTAATCTTTAACAAGTTTAACATCATACAAATACCATTCAGTAACAAAAAATAGTGTAAGAATTATACCTAGCGAACCACAGACGTCCGCTAGGACATGGGAGGGGGGGGGGGGGGGGGGGTGGCGGGAGGAGTCCGGAGTGGGTGCTTCTGGGCCCCCTCCTTCCGCCCGCCGGAATCTGGAGGATAGAGTTGTCTCATTACGGGACTCTCACACGCTTCTAGAAGTGCGTGGAAAGCCGTCAGTTCTCTGGGATACTGTATGTAAGTTTTCTGTGTCACCTATATCATCTCTGGTGGTGATGTTGAGAATACGTGTTCGCAGATGCTGTCTACTTCGCTGGGGTGGTGGCGGCGATCGGCGTGGCGTCGCTGGGCGTCTTCTGCGTGATGAGCGTGCTGCAGATGGCGATGGTGGCGTCCAAGGACCAGATCTGCATGCCCTACAGCGCCGTCGTCATCGCCAAACTGGCGCTCGCTCTCCTTGCCAGTAAGTAATCATAATCTCACATACACTCATTTTTCGTTACTTCAGATATCGAGGGTGATATTCGGCACGGATACCACGTACCATATTCTAAATTGCCCTCAAAGGGAAAGAGAGAGGGGGTGTTAATGATGATGATGGTATTTGGTTTATGGGGTACTCAAATCTGTGGTTATCAGCGTCTGTACAAATTCCCAATCGTTTCACTGTCCATTCTCTCCACTTTTCCCTAAATATGAAGAAATTATGAGAACAACAAAAACACCCACTTTCCAGGTGAAGAAAATCCCCGACGTGCCCGGCAATCTATCCTGGGATCCAATGATCCAAAGACAGCAACGCTAGCTTCTAGACCATGAGCTGCGGACAAGAGGGAGAGGGGGGGGGGCAGCAAAAAGGGACACTGATACGCCATTCTGGAATCTGGGGCTAAAGCTTTCAATTCATTACAGAATTCTCATACATTTATACCAATAATGTCCGCGATTTTGCTGTAACATTGCAGAGAATGAAGGGAAACTTGTGGCTTTAACAATCAGTATATAACTTGGGATTGACAGTTCAACATGCTGTTGACGAAAGATTCGTCATTTCCTTGAACCAGAGATAGAGTTGATGTGCTCCTTTATGTAAATGTGCTAGAGTAGTGTCCAATTATTTGTCACTTCCTGATTTAGCCATCATACAGCTGCTGGAAAGACCTGTCCAATACCTAGGAGTGCAGAGACCATCACAAATTCCTAGTCGAGACCCATGAGAAATAAAGATTGTGGCGCATACCAAACAGCATATGACACAGCAGGTCTTGTGCGTGCCAGCAGCTATCTCTGGTGAGGAATGAGATAACTACCTCAGACGAGTTTAGTAACTCTTAACTGCACATTTCAGTGCACGCAAGCTCTCGACAGCACAGGACAAAGTTAAGACCTTTAGTGGGCACATTTTCATTGTCATACTGATCTCCTGTGGGCGTTGCACGGAGCCAAGTGTCCGCAAAATATAGTGGACAAGACGGCTACTGTGACATCACAAATTCGTTGTGGGGTCCGTATTTGTCGTGGGCTCCATCCCCAGTATACTCCGACGACTCTCTTGCAGTGAAATATAAATAAGGCTTCAGTATACCCGGCCAGCCCCCTCCTCCAATTCCCACTAGGACACTCCCCCTCTCTTTGCTGAAGACTTAATCGCAACAGTTGTTTATCTCTTTGCGCAAACAAGTGCTGTGGTGGTCTTATCAGATTACGATCAGTTTTACATGGCAGAGCGATTTTAATCCTGAAGAATATAGCAATTCCAGACTGTAGAAGTGATTATCTGTGCTTTATGTGTGGACTCAAATGTAATAACTGGAACGAGTAAAAGACAGAAGTAAAGTGAAGCTTCAAGGTTGAAAAAGCTGTCCACTCTAGTAATTTCTATTTTCTCGGATTCCGGAGGCGGCTCATGTAAAATTTTGCCAGTCTGCTACGATGTTACAAAAAGAAACAGGTTCTATTTCACTACGTAGTCACGATAGGCATGACAATGTTTTTGTGATATTAGCTTTACTTATTACACTTAGATCAATTATAATGTTTATATGTTTACGATTTCCACTACGCCTTTTTTAGTAATCCATTAACGTGTCCTACATCTTCCACTCCCCCTGTACCCCACGTATGGGAAGCAAAAACGTGCATTGTGAACATCACATTCACAGATCCAGCTCTTTTCATACACTTTCATATTAAATTTCCTCTTATACTCGCCTTTTCACCATCACCTATAGCCATTGGACGTGCAAGGGTACTAGTCATAACTAAACTGAATATATCAATTTTATACACAAAAATTGAACTGTTTAAATGTATACGAGCTCTATAGTTAATAATTTAACATTACAAGAAATAAAGTAAAATTTGATAAAGATGGTAGCAGTGGGATTCCAACCTGAACAGACAAGACCCCAGTCTTGTGCTAGATCACTGTGCCCTGGCACTGATACCTGAAGCGCAGCTAAAATGTCCCCCAATCTCTACTTGTAAATCTAAAGAGAGCATTTTATCTACTTGTGAATCTAAAGAGAGTGTTTTACCTTCTCCTGTGACCTACTCACGACAGCCGTGTGTTGGTTAGAAAAGGCCACTTGTGGGCCTACAACCAACCAGTTTGTGTGCTAGACACAGTGGACCTACATCTGAAGTTATGTTCTGGAGTGTGATTTCATATGACAACAGCAGCACTCTCATGGTCATCCCATGCACCCTGCCTGCAAATTTGTACATCAATCTGGTGATTCGATCTGTTGTGCTGTCATTCATGAACAGTATTCGAAGGAGTGATTTCCAATAGTATAACGCAAAAATTTCTTTACTCTACATTAATTATTTTTTGGTATTGAGATTTTTCTGTCAGCTTAACATAGAACTCAGGTAAAATTATATACATTGAAATGTGTGAGAGTGCGTTGGAGGAGGAGACTGTCAGCATGTGAAAAAGTGACATAAATTACAATCGTATAAATGTCAGCATGTTCCCATTTTTTACATGTAAACAAGTTGCACATGCCACATCATGGAGAGAGATCACAATTATGATGCTGGAATATGTAAGTAATTAATTGACTTAAGCTCATAAATGTATGCATAATGTGCTATAAAACTCTTTGATCATTTGCCAAATGACACAACAAGCCTTGCAGGAAGCATAGTGAAAGTTGAAAGTGAGCTGAATATGATGCTTACAGCAACTCCTTCAACTTCATTAAGCAACTGTTTGTAAACTTGTAGCATGTTTAATACAAAATAACTACAGCGCAGCACTTCTATTGATAAAGTAATATTTTCATTATATGAATTGATGTGTTAAAAATATTTAAAAACAAATTAATTTAAGAAAATTTTAATTAATTTCCTTCATTGCTTTACAGTATCTCAGTCAAGTGTCAAATGAACATGTAACCAATCAACTAATGTCTTATAGAAATAATCAGGTATATGCGCTTGCTATTACACAGCTCAATTTTAAAATAAAATTGCTTTTTTTGCAAACAACTGGACTCAGATTTGTATAAGAATAATAGAAATTCCTGAATGTAACAATATGCAAAATAAATTAAAGGCAACCATTCACCTTTACATGTACATCTACATCTACATGGATACTCTGCAAATCACATTTAAGTGCCTGGCAGACGGTTCATCGAACCACCTTCACAATTCTCTATTATTCCAATTTCGTATAGCGCACGGAAAGAACGAACACCTATACCTTTCCGTACGAGCTCTGATTTCCCTTGCCTTATCTTGGTGATCGTTTCTCCCTATGTAGGTCGGAGGAGAAAGTTGGTGATTGGAATTTCATGAGAAGATTCCATCGCAAAGAAAAACACCTTTCTTTTCATGACGTCCAGCCCAAACCCTGTATAATTTCAATAACACCCTCTCCCATATTACGCAATAATACAAAACGTGCTGCCTTTCTTTGAACTTTTTCGATGTAATCCGTCAGTCCTATCTGGTAAGGATCCCACACCGCTCAGCAGGCTTCTAAAACAGGACGGTCAAGCGTAGTGTAGGCAGTCTCCTTAGTAGATGTGTTACATTTTCTGTGTCCTGCCAATAAAACGCAGTCTTTGGTTAGCCTTCCTCACAACGTTTTCTGTGTGTTCTTTCCAGTTTCAGTTGTTCGTAATTGTAATACCTATGCATTTAGTTGAATTTACGGCTTTTAAATTAGACTGATTTATGATGTAACCGAAGTTTAACGAATTTCTTTTAGCACTTGTGTGGATGACCTCACACTTTTCGTTATTTAAGGTCGACTGCAAATTTTCGCACCATTCAGATGTCTTTTCTAAATGGTTTTGCAGTTTGTTTTGATCTTCTGATGACTTTATTAGCTGATAAACGACAACGTCATCTGCTAACAAACTAAGACGGCTGCTCAGATTGTCTCCCAAATCGTTTATATAGATAAGAACAGCAAAGGGACTACAACACTACCTTGGGGAACGCCAGAAATCCCCTCTGTTTTACTCGATGACTTCCCGTGAGTTACTACGAACTGTGACCTCTCTGACAGGAAGTCATTAATCCAGTCACATAATAGACGATATTCCATAAGCACGCAATTTCACTATAAGACTCTTGTGTGGTACAGTGTCAAAAGCCTTCTGGAAATCCAGAAATACGGAATCGATCTGAAATTCCTCATCAATAGCACTCAACACTTCAGGCGAATAAAGAGCTCGTTGTGTTTCAAATTCAAATGGCTCTAAGCACTATGGGACTTAAGATCTGAGGTCATCAGTCCCCTAGCCTTAGAACTACTTAAACCTAATTAACCTAAGGACATCACACACATCCATGCCCGAGACAGGATTCGAACCTGCGACCGTAGCAGCAGCGCGGTTCCGGACTGAAGGACCTAGAACTGCTCGGTCAAAGAGGCCGGCTAGTTGCGTTTCACATGAACGATGTTTTCTAAACCCATATTGACTGCGTGTCAATAGACCGTTTTCTTCGAGGTAATTCATAATGTTCGAAGACAAAAAAGTGGTTCAAATGGCTCTGAGCATTATGGGACTTAACTACTGTGGTCATCAGTCCCCTAGAACTTAGAACTACTTAAACCTAACTAACCTAAGGACATCACACACATCCATGCCCGAGGCAGGATTCGAACCTGCGACCGTAGCGGTCAAGCGGTTCCAGACTGTAGCGCCTATAACCGCACGGCCACTCCGGCCGGCTGTTCGAACACAATATATGTTCCAGAATACTGTTGCGTATCGACGTTAATGACACGGGCCTGTAATTAAGTAGATTACTGTTACTACCTTTCTTGAATATTGATGTGACCTGTGCAACTTTCCAGTCTTTGGGTACGGATCTTTCGTCTAGCGAACGATTTTATATGATTGTCAATTATGAAACTAACGCATCAGCATACTCTGAAAGGAACCTAATTGGTATTCAGTCTGGACCAGAAGACTTGCTTTTATTAAGTGATTTAAGTTGCTTCACTACTCCGAGGATATTTACTTCTACGTTACTCATGTTGGCAGCTGTTCTCGATTCTAGTTCTGGAATATTTACTTCGTCTTCTTTTGTGAAGGCATTTCAGAAGGTTGTGTTTAGTAACTCTGCTTTGGCAGCACTGTCTTCGATAATATCTCCATTGCTATTGCGCAGAGAAGGCATTAATTGTTTCTTGCCGCTAACATAATTCACATACGACCAGAATCTCTTTGGATTTTCTGCCAGGTTTCGAGACAAAGTTTCGTTGTGCAAACTGTTATAAGCATTTCGCATTGCAGTCCGCGCTAAATTTCGAGCTGCCGTGAAAGATCGCCAATGTTGGGGATTTTGCGTCTGTTTAAATTTGACATGTTTGTTTCGTTGTTTCTGCAAGAGTGATCTGACCCGTTTCGTGTGCCAAGGAGGATCAGCTCCGTCGTTGGTTAATTTGTTTAGTATAAATCTCTCAATTGCTGCCGATACTATTTCTCTGAATTCAAGCCATATCTGGTCTACACTTATATCATTAATTTGGAAGGAGTCGAGATTGTCTCTCAGGAAGCAGACAGATATACGGCATCTACACACACGTAAGAGAACACAGTATTAACTAGCTTTCAAGACCTGGCTCTTCTTCTGTTAGAAAGTACGCACATTCGTGCACAACAACACAAACGTCCGAATGCCCGCTACCATAGCCATTTCCACAGCTGCAGTAGTGTGTATTTGGGGGGAGGGGGGATTGATGTGACCTGTGCACTGTGTTCTGATATGTGTGTCTGTGTGCTACATATCAGCCCACTAAAGATGACGGTTGACTTTCCTTTATTTTACGAATGGAACCACATTTTTCAGATTATGCATGTACACACATCCGCTACTAACATTTCCAGTTCCATTCTGTTTAACAAGTGTGAATATTTACTAGAGGTTTTAGGTCAGAATAATATTTCATAGTGTTATTGCTCATTAAGAAGAACAAAGGTTATTTTTAATTGAGAAACATTTCAATTTTGTGATAAAAATGTAAGAAGTTTTCATAATTCATTGACGCACTTTACATTTTGATCAGTATACAATACACTGAGGTGACAAAGGTAATGAGGTACCTCCTCTTATCGTGTAGAACCTCCTTTTGCCTGGCATAGTGAAGCAACTTGATGTGGCATAAATGCAACAAGCTGTTGGAAGTCCCCTGCAGAAATACTGAGCCATGCTGCCACTATAGCCATTCCTAATTACGAAAGTGTTGCTGGTGCAGTTTTTTGTGCATGAACGACCTCTCGATTATGTCCCATATACAGGGTGAGTCTCCTAACGTTACCGCTGGATATATTTCGTAAGCCACATCAAATACCGACGAACCGATTCCACAGACTGAACGTGAGCAGAGGGGCTAGTGTAATTGTTTAATACAAACCATAACAAAATGCACGGAAGTATGTTTTTTAACACAAACCTACGTTTTTTTTAAAATGGAACCACGTTAGTTTTGCTATCACATCTGAACATATAAACAAATACTTAATCGGTGCCGTTTGTTGCATTGTAAAATGTTAATTACATCCGGAGATATTGTAACCTAAATTTGACGCTTGAAACCTACGACGTTCAGCTGCGTGTTGTAACAAACACGGGCCACGGTCGGCGAGCAGCATTTGCAGGGACATGTTTACGATGGCGACCGTGTTTACGAGTGTGGCTGTAGTGTACTGTTGTGGTTTGGTCTAGCTGTCGCAGTGTCCGCATGTAGCGCATGCTGCTATTGTTATTCTGCATTCGTCTCCGCACGCAGACCAACTGTAGTACACCGTGTTACCAGACGTCTGTGATAGTGTAGTGTTGTAGGAACTGTGACCATGGTGTATTCGAACTCTGAAAAGGCGGAGATGATACTCATCTATGGCGAGTGTCGACGAAATGCAGCTGAAGCCTGCAGGGTGTATGCAGAACGGTACCCGGACAGAGAGCATCCAACGAGCCGCACATTGCAAAACATCTACCGCCAACTGTATGCAACAGGTATGGTCGTAGCACGCAAACGGGTCCGTAACAGGCCCGTCACAGGAGAAGGGGGTGCAGTTGGTGTGTTAGCTGCTGTTGCCATGAACCCACACATGAGTACACGGGACATTGCGAGAGCCGGTGGACTGAATCAAAGTAGTGTCATGCGCATACTGCATCGTCACCGCTTTCACCCGTTTCATGTGTCGCTATATCAGCAATTACATGGTGATGACTTTAATCAAGTGCAATTCTGTCAATGGGCATTAACAGAGAATGCGTTGTAGTTCTGCCTGTTTACCGATGGAGCGGGTTTCACAAACCACGGGGCAGTGAATGTACGGAACATGCATTACTGGTCCGTGGACAATCCTCGCTGGCTCAGACAGGTAGAGCGACAGCGACCGTGGACTGTAAATGTTTGGTGCGGAATCATTGGCGACCACCTCATTGGTCCTCACTTCATTGCAGGGGCCCAGACAGCTGCAACATACATCGCCTTTCTACAGAATGATCTGCCAACGTTGCTCGAAAATGTCCCACTGGAAACGCGTCGACGTATGTGGTATCAGCATGATGGTACACCTGCACATTCCTCATTAATACTAGGCTGACCCTTGACAGGATGTTCGACGGGCGTTTCATAGGACGTGGAGGACGCATAAATTGGCCAGCCCGTTCTCCTGATCTTACACCTCTGGACTTCTTTCTGTGGGTACGTTAAAGGAGAATGTGTACCGTGATGTGCCTACAACCCAGAGGATATGAAACAACGTATTGTGGCAGCCTGCGGTGACATTACACCAGATGTACTGTGGCGTGTACGACATTCATTACGCCAGAGATTGCAATTGTGTGCAGCAAATGATGGCCACCACATTGAACATCTATTGGCCTGACATGTCGGGACACACTCTATTCCACTCAGTAACTGAAAACGGAAACCGCGTGTGTACGTGTACCTCACCCCTCACGGTAACGTACATGTGCGTCAGTGAAAAAGACCAATAAAAAGGTGTTAGCATGTGGACGTAATGTGCTGTTCCAGTCTCTTCTGTACCTAAGGTCCATCACCGTTCCCTTTGGATCCCTACGTAATTCGGTGCTCTCCGATACACACGATCGAACAGTGGAGGAGTGGTACTCAAGAGTCAACTTTAGGTTACAATATCTCCGAATGTAATTAACATTTTACAGTGCAACAAACGGCACTGATTACGTATTTGTTTATATGTTCAGATGTGCTAACAAAACTAACGGGGTTCCATTTAAAAAAACGTAGGTTTGTGTTAAAAAACATACTTCCGTGCATTTTGTTATGGTTTGTATTAACCAATTACACTAGCCCCTCTCCCCACGTTCGGTCTGTGGAATCGATTCGTCAGTATTTGATGTTGTTTACGAAATATATCCGGCGGTAATGTTAGGTGACTCACCCTGTATATTTGACGGGACTCATATTGGGCGATCTGGGTGGCCAAATCATTCACCCGAATGGTGCAGAATGTTCTTCAAACAAATTGCAAACATGTGTGGCCAGGTGGTATTGTGTGTTGTCATCCATAAAAATTCCAGTTGGACCAGAGAACCGAGTCCATTCAATGTAAAAACAACCCACACCATTATAGAGTCACCACCGGCTTGCACAGTGTCTTGTTGATAACTTGGGTCCATGACTTTCACGCTCGAACAGCTCTTACAAACTGAAATTGGGGCTCATCTGAACAGGCCACAGTTTTCCAGTCGTCTAGCAACCAACCTGTAGTAACACGGTTCACGTTTTCCGTCGCACTTCACATAGCGTAGACCGGGAACTGTCTCCTAGGTATGGCCAATGTGAACTGGCTGGGCATGACCCGTGCTGCCTGAGTTGTTGTTGTTGTTCCGCCGGCAGAGGTCGCGGCCGAATTCTCGCGTGCCCTCTGTGGACGGGACTCTTACTTGTTGCAACTACCGTCCGTGATGCGCCATGCCGATGTGCACCTCCCGCGATCTTTCTGGTGGCTACTGCACTCCTCCTCCTTCAGGGCGGTGAAGCCACTGTGATCCACTGCGTCAGAAGGTGGAGCGTCGTGCAGGAGCGATGACCTCCACGTCCATCGGAAGGCTGGAGTCGAGGGGATCGGCCAACGCTCGAGCCGGTACCTTCGAATATGGCTGGAGGTGACCCACACGAAAAGGCACCCGTCGTCCCACCAGAGCCACCAGAGCCCAGGACAGAATGGGAGACAAGCCGTCGAACTCCAGATCCTGGTCCACCTCTCGAGGGGCAAGACCCAGTGGCGGGGATGATGGGGAAGGGACGACCACAGGTGAAACAGCCTCCTGAGAAACCGGGCCTGCGAGGGGGGCCGGCTCTCGCTGGGGCATCTCTAACGATGGCGATGCCGGCGCTGGAGCTACTGGAGGCTGCCAAGGCTGAGAACCATCGCAGTGCAGCAGAGTCCCAAGGGGGAGGGGCGGTAGCGTCCCCTGAGAAACCAACACAGGTGCTGGCAATGGAAAAGCCGGTGCCCGAGGGGTCGGAGGGTGGGAGCCCAAACGTGGACGGAGCTGATTTTGGTGACGACGTACCTCCCGGTCCCCCACCTGCAAGGTATAGAGTCGGTGGCCATTTCAGCGCAGGACCGCCGCCGGTATCCAACGTGGATTGCGACCAAACCCACGTGCCCAGACCGACATACCATGTGGAAAGCTGGGTACTCCGTTTTGCGAAGACTGGCGAGGACCAGGCCAGAGGAGGTGCAGCAGAGTCCTAGGTTGGCGCGTGTGGAGGAGCTCTGCAGGGCTGCGTTCTCCCATTGGTGTGGTCCAGTATGCCGTCAGGAAAAACGTCAACACCTCCTTCGCAGGAAATTCGCGCACATACTTTTTCATCTGCATCTTAAATGTGCGCACCATGCGCTCGGCTTCCTCATTCGATTGTGAATGAAAGGGGGGAGAGCAAACGTCCCGAATACCGAAGCGCCTACAAAAATCCTGGAAGGTCTGCAAAACAAACTGAGGTCCATTGTCCGAGACCAGGGTGACTGGCAGACCTTCCACAGAAAAGATTTTTGCTAGTGCCTGGATTGCAACTTCTGAAGTGGTTGAGGAGCAGCGAACCACATATGGGAACCAGGAATAAGCATCAATGACAATGAGCCAAAAGCCATTGAGAAACGGGCCCGCAAAATCGATGTGAACACGTTCCCATGCCTGGGTTGCAAGCGGCCATGAAGAGAACGCTGACCTGGGAGACGCCTGTTGGCTCGCAGACTGGGAACAGGCGGCCACCAAGTGCTCAATTTCTCTGTCAATACCGGGCCAGTACACTTGTCTGCGAGCCAAGCTTTTAGTGTGGGAAACACCCCAGTGCCCCTCATGTAACAACGTGAGGACTTCCCTTCGCAAACTTGCAGAAACAACCACGCGAGGAGCTGTATCATCAGTAGCCAGAAGGAGAACTCCTTCCAAGACGGAGAGGCGGTCTCGTAGAACAAAATAATTACGAAGAGGGTCCAAGACCTGGCCTCGAGGTCAGGATGATCACCCCTGCTGAATGAGGCGAACTACATGCCGGAGAATCAGGTCAGCTGCCGTTTCCCTGGCGACTCTAGAACTAGTGATTGGAAAGCCATCAACCGCTTGGCGGGACGCCACATCCAAATGAAAACACATAATCTCCTCTCGATCGAACTTAGGATCCGGGCCCACCGGAAGACGGGAAAGAGCGTCTGCGTTGGCATGCTGTCCAGTAGGGCGAAAATGAATGTCGTAATGATACTTAGAGAGGAACAAGGCCCAGCGCTGTAGTCTGTGGGCCGCCCTATCCGGAATCTGAGAGGCGGGGCCAAATAACGATATTAACGGCTTATGGTCAGTGATTAATTGAAACTTCGTGCCATACAAGAAAGGGTGAAACTTGGTAACAGCGTAGACAATGGCCAAAGCCTCTTTTTCCACCTGGGAGTAATGGGCCTGTGTGGGACTAAGAGTTTTAGATGCAAACGCCAGTGGGTGCTCGGAACCATCCGCGTTGCTATGGGCCAGGACCACCTCCACCCCATACTGCGAAGCATCTGTAGCCAGGACCAACGGCTTATGGGGGTCAAAAGTAGCCAAACAAGGCGCTGACGTGAGGAGGCCCTTCAACGAGGTGAACGCTCGCTCGCATGCAGGCGACCAATCAAAAGGAACACCCTTGAGCAGAAGGCAGTACAGGGGGCGAGCTATGGTGAACCGGTGGTAATAGGCAATCTTGCCTAAAAAAGCTTGTAACTCCTTCAGCGAAGCGTACTGCGGAAGGTCGACGAAACCTTGGACCAAACTTCCTAGCAGCTGGATGTCGTGCCAAGAGATGGTGTAGCCCACATACTCAATGGACGGTTGGAAGAAGTTTGACTTACACAGGTTGCAACGCAAGCCCACAGACCTGAATTTGAGAAAGAGGGTGCGAAGGTTGTGCAAGTGTTCCTTCGTGCTGCGGCCTATGACAATTATGTCGTCCAGGTAATTAATACAATGAGGGATCGTCGACGTGACGTGCTCAAGATAACGCTGGAATATCGCCGGGCACTGGATATTCCGAATGCCAACCGCTGGTATTGGTAAAGGCCAAACGGGGTGTTGACGACCGCCAGCCGTTTGGAGCCCTCATCAAGTGGTATCTGATTATAAGCCTCCGAAAAATCAATTTTCGAAAAATATTGGCCTCCCGCCACGGCAGAGAACAATTCATCAGCACGAGGCGAAGGATAGGTGTCCACCACCATTTGGGAATTAATCGTGGCCTTGAAATCGCCACAAAGATGTCATTTTCCCGAGGGTTTCCTGACAATAACGAGGGGCGAAGCCCACTCACTGGAGGAAATGGGAAGAACGACCCCTAGGGCTGTCAGCCGGTCTAGCTCTTCTTTTACCTGAGGGCGGAGAGCCAAGGGGATCTGCCTCGCGCGTAGAAAACGCGGGCGAGCCGACGGTTCAAAATGGCTCTGAGCACTATGGGACTTAACATCTATGGTCATCAGTCCCCTAGAACTTAGAACTACTTAAACCGAACTAACCGAAGGACCTCACACAACACCCAGCCATCACGAGGCAGAGAAAATCCCTGACCCCGCCGGGAATCGAACCCGGGAACCCAGGCGTGGGAAGCGAGAACGCTACCGCACGACCACGAGATGCGGGCGCGAGCCGACGCCTTCAACGTTAAGTGACCTTCAAAGTCTGAAACACGCCCCAGGCCCTCCTCAAAGATATCCGCAAAGTCAGAGATCAAAGATTCCAATGATTGATAGGGAACGTCTTCCGAGACCAACTGTATTGTGTCAGCGATAGAAAAACCGAAAGCTTGAAAGGCATCCAAGCCAAAAAGGTTAGCGGAGCTCGCATCACTGACAACAATAAAAGTAATAGGCCGAGTGACTGATTTGTAAGTCACGTCGGTAGTGAATTGACCCAGTAGGGGAATGAACTGTTTACCATAACCGCGTAGACGCCGGTAAACTGGCGCCAACGGGGGCGACCCAAGGTCGGAGTAAGTTTGTGCATTCAACAAAGAAACTGCCGCGCCCGTATCTACTTGCATTTGTAATCGGTGCGGCCGAGCCGACACCTCGATAAAGAGTTTGTGTGCCGATGCGTCGGGAGACTGGCCCAATGAAACTTCCTGAATGTCAACGTCCATGTCCTCTGTACCTGCTTCCTTCGATTCTTTTGAGGCTGAGCGGCAAACTTTAGCAATGTGTCCTTTTTTATCACATTTGCGACAAACGGCCCAACGCTGAGGGCACTCTGACCGATCATGATGTATATAGCACGACGCACAGGACGGTAACAGAGGCCGGCGGCCGGAGCTCTGTTTACACGCCGTGCGGGAGCGGCCGTAACGGCCGGAGTGTACTGCTCGCACGTCTTCCGCAGTGGACGCGGCCGCGCCGCCCTGAACCGCCACGACGTCGCACCACGATTCCAACTGTTGACCTGCGGCGTGAGAGACTTCATACGATTGAGCAATGGACAGGACTTCCTCAAGGGAAGGGTCTTCCAACTGCAGGGCCCGTTGCCGGACCTCCCTATCAGGGGCCGAACGAACAATGACGTCGCGCACCATAACGTGGGCATACGACTCTCGCGACTGCTCCGTGACAAAATGACACTTGCGACTAAGACTGTGCAGGGTAGCGGCCCACGCCCGGTAAGGCTGATGGGGCTGTTTCTTGCACTGATAGAACTCGGTCCTAGCCGCCACAACATGCGTGCGGCTGCGATAATATGAAGACAGCAATGAACACAATGCGTCACACGGCAAGGACGAGGGTTCCTGCAACGGCGCTAGCTGCCGCAAAACTTGATAGAGCGAGGAAAATATCCAAGACAAGAAAAGAGCACGACCTACCTCCGCATCGGCAACATGAAACGCCTGGAAATGCAGCCGAAGGCGATGTTCATATACGTCTCAATCCTCCGCCGTCTCGTCATACGGGGGAAAGGGAGGAGGGAACGGCGCTGGAGCAGACTGCGTGGAGAGCAACGCCGGAAGCACTTGTTTCATGGTTGCCATGAGCTCCGTCTAATGCTCAACCAAAACCCGCACTAAATCCTCCATGCCGTGGATAAGCTGCGAAACTGGAACAACGACGCAACACGCACAAGAACGACCCTACTCGTCGCCAATTGTGTAGTAACACGGTTCCCGTTTTCCGTCGCACTTCACATAGCGTAGACAGGGAACTGTCTCCTAGGCATGCCCGATGTGAACTGGCTGGGCACGGCCCGTGCTGCCTGAGTTGTTGTTATTGTTCCGCCGGCAGAGGTCGCGGCCGAATTCTCGCGTGCCCTCTGTGGACGGGACTCTACTTGCGGCAACTACCGTCCGTGACGCGCCGTGCCGATGTGCGCCTCTCGCGATCTTTCTGGTGGCTACTGCACAACCGATATGGTCACAAGCCCAGGAAAGGCGCAGCAGGCGATGTTGTGCTGTTAGCAAAGGTACTTGCGTCCATTGTCTACTGCCATAGCCCATTAATGCCATATTTCGCCGCACTGACCTAATGGATACATTTTTTGTATATCCCACATTGATTTCTGCAGTTATTTCATGCAGTGTTGCTTGTCTTTTAGCACTGACAAGTCTACACGAACGCCGCTGGTCTCAGTCGTTAAGTATAGTGTCGACCGGTGTATTGTATGTGGTGAGAGCTAATGCCTAAAATTTGGTATTCTCAGCACACGCCTGACTCTGTGGATCTTGGAATATTGAATTCCCTAATGATTTCCGAAGTGGAACGCCCCATGCATCTAGCACCAACTACCATTCCGTGTTCAAAGTCTGTTAATTCCCGTCGTGTGGCCATGATTACGTTGGACACCATCTCACATGAATCAACTGAGTACAAATGACAGCTCCACCAGTACACTGCACTTTTATACCTTATGTATGTAATACTACCACCATCTGTATATATGCTTATCGCTGTCCTTCGTCTTTCGTCACCTCAGTATATATTGCAACACTTTCTTAAGTGCTGTTTCATCAGGATTCTTGCGAGACATTACAGCATAGAACCAGTTTGTCAAAAATTTGACAGAACTCACAATTAATAAAGTAGTAAATACAGGTCTACTACACATGATTCATTTGTTTCCAAAGTTCCATATTTTCCAAAGTATTACATGCAAAAATATGATTCAGGCATGAAGAGAACCATAAACTCTCGATGTTTGCATTTTCACACTCCACAAATGTTCTAAGAGTGTCCCTATGGTCTCGCAACAGTACCTAATACAACAACATCCTGGGAATCATAACAACAGCATTGATGAGGACTCTGAGATGTTCAAGTGGTCGTGGCAGTGGGGTATGTAAACAGGGTTATTAATCATAAATGTACACCGAGAGGAAAAAGTCACAAAGCATTAGGTCAGGTGACCTCAGGACCAAGGGAACTGAGTCACATCATCTTCATCACTAAGTCCACTCCAGTGATTCCAAAGTTCTTAGTTTAGGTAGCGATAAACAGTAATGCTCCAATCAGAGGGTGACCCATCTTTTTGTAAAAGGAAATTCTCAGAATCAGCTGGCAGTTGTGGAAACAAGCACAACTGCAACATATCGAGATAAGTGGTCCCCATCGCAGTCTTTTCACAAAAGAAAAATGGCCCACACAGCTTTGTCTGTGAGACTGCACAGAAAACATTAACCTTAAGCAAATCTCATAAATGCGCCACAATCTGATGAGGATGTTAAGTGACACACACTCTCACATTGTGGTAATTAACCTTCCCAGATGGGTGGAAGGTTTCTTCATTACTGAATATAAGCTTGGAGGGGAAATGTTCATCCAAAAACGCTTCCTGCATTGTGATTCAAAACTGGAGGCACCAGCCATAATCTTCTGGTTTAATTGTTGAATCTGCTGTAAATGGTATGGTTTGAAATGGAACCACAGACACAAAATCTTCAACACTGTTTTCTGTGATATGCCAAGTTCGTGCATTGCATGGGAAATTGATTTTTTTTGCATTGCTTGTGAAACTTCCCTCACGTTTTCACCTAAAGCACTTGGACAACTGGTACGTTTCTGTTTATAAGGGCAACTAGTGTCGCTAAACTGTTGATACCAATGCACAGCGCTCTGGATACATAGTTATAGTTTATTTTTTGTCCATTGATCAGTTTTACAATGATTTTAGACATGTTATGTTCCAAATGTATACAGAAACAAACAAATTTCTTGGAAATTTGTCATTTGATACATAAAATAATTCTGTAGTAATGTTTACTGATAATACTTTTACTGAGTGATATATCATAGCCTGTGTGTGTGATTTACGCAACAGTCTAGCACACATAGAGAAAGTCTACAGTCCAACTGGTTTTTTTTTCTTTTTTGTCATACTGCTAATAATAATAAATAATACAGTTAGAAGAACTGAAGACTAATCTTTTAGTTCATCTATGTTAAACCCACTGCATAGAAATATTAGGACATTTATGCATTATTGTAAAGCTACATCTTTTCAGCACGACATTTTGTTTTCCTTTTCATTCTTTTAGGAAAATTTGACATTCCAACTTAACATTTGTCCTATGGATTTTCCAACAAGTACAATTTCACCTCATACCAGCATTCAGGGATGAGGTGTTCCTTGAGTTTTCCAACAAGTACAATTTCACCTCATACCAGCATTCAAAGATGAGGTGTTCCTTGAGTATTCTTTTGAAGGTGCTCAGTTCCTTTATGCTCTTAATGCTAGATGGTAGTCTCTTATAAAATAAGTTCCCTGCAGTTGTAGGGTCCCTGTCTATCATTTTCAATCTTTTCCCACAGAGGTGGTAATTTTCTCTCTTTCTTCTGTTGTGGTCATGAAAGTCTCTGTTTAGAGGTACTGTATAATTTACCACTAGAAGAAATATTGTCTCATATATGTACAAACTTGGTACAGCTAATATTTTAAATTCCTTGAATTTGTTTTTGTAGGATTCCTGGAGGCCTTAGTTTAGCTATGCATCTAATAGCTTTCTTTTGGAGTTTTAGAATTCTTTGTACATGTACATCTGCTGCACCACCCTGTATTGAGATACAGTACAATATGTGTGGAAAAATAAGTCCATAGTACATTTTAAGCAAGGTTTCTGTGTCCACCATACAGCACGTTTTTTCATTAAAATCTTTGTACTTTTTTGGAACAGATCCTGTCAATGTGGTTTTCCCACATCAGAAATTTGTCCATGTCTATACCCAGAAATCTGTTACAGTCCACTGATTCTAAGTGTACATTCCCATACCCAGAGTAAATTCCTCTCTGTTTGTTCTGTTCATTTCGAATTTTCTACACATAGTTTTCTTCCTGTTGATCATTAAGTTATTTTCTGTAAAATACCTTTCTGCCACTTGCACGTTCTCACTGGCTCTTTCCTCCAACTCCTTCACTGAGTCACTGCATACTAGTATAGTTGTGTCATCAGCATACAGATTAGATTAGATTAGTTTTCGTTCCATAGATCCGTGCTGAGGAGATCCTCGTGGATGTGGAACATGTCAATTTTTTTTAAGCTGAAATAACAATACTAATAGTATGAATATATACAATACATCATTTGTTTCTATTAAAAAATTCGTCAATGGAGTAGAAGGAGTTGGCCACTAGTAAGTCTTTCAGGCTCCTTTTAAACTGATCTTTATTTGTAACTAAATTTTTTATGTTTACTGGCAAATTATTGAAGATGAGTGTTCCTGAGTAGTGGACCCCTTTTTGAACTAAAGTAAGTGCTTTTAAGTCCTTGTGCAGATCATTTTTGTTCCTGATATTGTATGTATAAACTGAGCTGTTTGTTGGAAAAAGAGATATATTATTTAGGACAAATTTCATTAATGAGTAAATATACTGAGAGGCAGTAGTTACTATACCCAGTTCTTTGAAGAGGTTTCTACAGGACGTCCATGAATTTACTCCACAAATAATACGTATTACACGCTTTTGGACTCTGAAAACTTTTGTTTGACTTGAAGAGTTACCCCAAAATATTATACCATATGACATTATGGAATGAAAGTAGGCAAAGTATGCAAGCTTTTTCATTTTTGCGTCGCCTATGTTTGCTAACACTCGAATTGCAAATACAGATTTGTTAAGGCGTTTCTGCAGTTCTGTGGTGTGCTCTTCCCAATTGAATTTATTATCAAGTTGTAATCCCAGGAATTTAAGACTGTCAACCTCTTCTATCTGCTCTTCTTCGTATTTTATGCATATGCTGGGCGGAAACCTCTTACAGGTTCTGAATTGCATATAGTGAGTCTTTTCGAAGTTTAATGTCAGTGAGTTGGCTTTAAACCACTTATTAATATCCATGAAAATATCATTGACAGATCTTTCTAGAACTACACTTGACATACTATTTATTGCAATACTTCTGTCATCTGCAAACAAAACGAACTCTGCTTCTGGCAGTGTAACTGATGAGAGATCATTAATGTACACAAGAAAAAGCAATGGCCCTAAGATGGATCCCTGTGGGATGATGATGACTGATGACTTAATTCACTAGTCCCTTGCACTGACACCCTTTGTTTCCTGTTAGTGAGGTATGACTTGAACCATTTTGCAGCACTGCCCGTGACACCATAGAATTCTAATTTACTTAAAATGATGTTGTGGTTCACACAATCGAATGCCTTTGACAAATCACAGAAAATACCTGCTGCTTGTAATTTGTTATTTAATGAATTAAGCACATTTTCACTGTAGGTGTAAATAGCCTTCTCGATATCAGAACCCTTCAGAAATCCAAACTGTGATCTTGATAATATGTTATTTGTGGTCAGATGGTTGAGCGGCTGCCTGTACATTACTTTTTCTAAAATTTTTGAGAATGCTGGCAAAAGTGAAATCGGTCTGTAGTTTGATGGTATCTCTTTATCCCCTTTCTTGAATAGAGGCTTAACATCTGCATATTTTAGCCAGTCAGGAAATGTCCCAGTTATAATTGACTGTTTACACAAGTAACTTAGAATTGTACTAAACTCACAAGAGCATGCCTTAATTAACTTTGTTGGAATTTCATCGTACCCACTAGAATGCTTTGTTTTTAAAGATTTTATTATGGACGTTATTTCTTTTGGTGAAGTGAGTGATATATTCATGTACTTGAAGCTATTTGTGAAGGCTAGTTTCAGATATTCAAGGGCATTCTTTACTGATCCTGAAAGTCCCATTCTATCAGTAACGGATATAAAGTACTTGTTAAATAGATTTGTCACACTATGCCCATCAGTTACTAATGCGTCATCTACCCTTAGTGCTATTTGCTCCTGTTCCTTTCTGGTTCAACCAGTCTGCTCTTTCACTATATCCCATATTGTTTTTATTTTGTTCCCTGACATTGCTATCTTCTTCTCGTAGTGCATTTGTTTAGACGTCTGAATTACTTTTTTTAATGTTTTACAGTATTCCTTGTATTTAGCTAAATCATCAGCATTGGAGCTATTCTTGGTCGACAGATACATTTTCCTTTTTGTCTTACAGGAAATCTTTATTCCTTGTGTAATCCATGGTTTTATTATAGACTTCTGTTTAATTTGAGTAACTTTTAGAGGAAAACAGTTCTCAAACATGGTACTGACATTGTTCATGAATGTGTTATATTTTTCATTCATGTCATGAGCACTATAAACATCTTTCCAGTTCATATCTTTGAGCAGTTTTCTAAAACACTCAATTTTTGGTTGATTGACTACCATCCTGTACTCAGATTTAGCAGTCTTGATAATCTGCTTAGAATTTACATCTAAAACAAGGAGCTGCATGTCATGATCTGATAGTCCATTTATAACAGGTTTTATGATATGATTTTGTTCCTTTGATTTGTCTATAAAAATGTTACCAATGGCTGTCCTTGAGGATTTAGTGATCCTAGTTGGAAAGTTTACAGTGTGAGTTAGATTGAAAGACAACATTACTAACTGCAGTGAATGTTTACTGGAAGATTGCATTAGAAAATCTGTACTAAAGTCACCAGCAATCAAAATTTCTTTGTTTCTTCCTGTTAAATAACCCAAAAGAGCTTCTAGATGATCTAAGAATAGATCATAATTTCCTGCAGGTGCTCGGAAAATAGTTATTATTATATAGGATCTGTTATGGAACTCTACTTCTGTTGCACATGCTTCTAGATGCTGCTCTAAACAGAATTTATTAATGTCAATGTTTTTGAATTTATGGCAGTTTTTGATAAATGTGGCAACTCCTCCTCCATCCATATCTACTCTGCAGAAGTAGGAAGCTAGCTTAAATCCTGAAATGTCTAACATATCTATATCAGTGGTCACTTGATGTTCAGAGAGGCAGATTATGTCAATTTAGTTAGATGAATTCATTTCATTGATACAAATGAGTAGTTCATCAACTTTATTTCTAAGTCCCGGAATGTTCTGGTGTAATAAAGATAACTGATACTGCATACTAATGGGATTGTAACTGCTTTGGCGAAGATGAACTGGGAGTTTCTGATTACTTTCTGTTAAACACTGTTTAAATGGAGGCTGTATGATAAAATTTGACTCCTGTTCATCTGTTTTCTCAAACTGAGTGTATCTGCCAATCTCTCTTAAAACTCGTTTTCTTTCCCCCTTCCCTATCCTTAAAAAGGTATCCCTCTGACACCTGTGACCACTGGTATTTTACCACTTCTGCCAGTGTCTGTCCCCCCTTAAGTTTTCAGCAATCAACCCAGACAGTTTTCCCTTTCCTATTCAGGTGAAGGCCATGCCTAGTGTAGTCCCATCTATCGATAGCATCCACAGGAATCAAACCAATATGGGACCCTATATCCGTCCCAAGCAGCCACTCCAGCTCCAAGTTCACCCTCCCTAGGGAAGAGTTCAAATGAGGCCGATCTTTTTTCATTTACAGAAGTGGGCATATCATTTATGCATAATATAAAGACCAGAGGTCTTAGTACTGAACCCTGAGTTACTCCATTTTTACCTGCAGGAAACCAGAGTAGACATTTCTCTCTGTATTTCCAGATTTATGTTTTATTTCAACACTCTTTTGCCCATTTTCAACCATTTCTTATAATATCAGCAGCTTTCCCTCTTATGCCAAAGCAGTCCAGTTTCTGTAGAAGAGTTTTATGCCAGACACAGTCAAAAGCTTTTGAAAGATCTAAATAGACAGTGGATACTTTCTATTGATGATCCAATGCCTCACTGATGTGTGTTACGAAGTTTGTCATTGAAGTCTTGGTGAATCTTCCCTTCTTAAATCCATATTGTACCTCATTTAAGATGTTATGCTTCTCTATGAAGTTTATAAATCCATCTTTAATTACTGCTTCTACTATTTTAGACAGAACAGGTGTGATAATTATGGGCCTATAGTTTTTGGGGGTCTCCTTTATCCTCTCCTTTGAATACTGGCTCAACATTACTCATCTTTAAACATTTTGCGAATACTCCTTACTTCATTATTAAATTTATCAGGAATGCTAGAGGCTCAGCAAGACTAACACAGTGTTTGACCATTTTTACTGGCATGCCATCCAGACCTTCTGCATTTTTATATTTTAGTTCACCATTTTTTTTAAAAAAACTTCAGATTCATCTGTAGGGAGGAGTTATAAACTCTCGGCCACCTTTTTGGGACTTTGCATTCTTTTTGGTACTGATGTGTCTTGTTTTAGAAGTTTCCCCACTATAGCTATATAATAGTGCTGGTTGAAAATATTGAACACTTGTTGTGAATCAGTCACTTCTTTCTGTTCCCTTGTCAATGCTATGTTTGTGTCTTTAAAGGCATGTGATTCTTTTCTGCTTTCAATTATATAATTCCAGACTGTTTTAGAGATGTTAGAAGAAGATTGTATTTCAGGTCTTTGATGGCTGGCCTTTGCTTCCCGTATCATCCTAATGTACGCTTTCTTCATACACTTGTATGCCTCATGATATGTTTCAAAGAGTTCAGTCAGTTCATCTCTTGCTTTTTTAATTTCTGTGGTGAACAATTCTTTTGTTTGGGTTACCCCTAATAGTTCTGCATATTTTAGGATAAGCTGTATCTATATGGTGCTTAATACAACACAGAAGCTCTTTCCTACATTGTCGTCTATGTAGATATCATCCCGCTTTTCTTCTTTTCGCAAAAATTCTAGCCTGCTCAGATTTCTAAGGTTAATTTGTCTAAATTCAGCCACTACATTTTCCTCAGTTTTTATGTGATCTTAATTTTTGTCCAAAATGGTCTACAACAATAGTATTTATAACCCGAACTTTTTGTCTGTCTTTAGGCATATTTTACAGGACATGGTCTATTAATGAGCTAGATGTTTCTGCATGTCTTGTTGGATTTGTTACATGAAACTGGAGATTTTTATGTCCTTATAATGTCTTGAAAACTTTTTGGGTCGCCACTGGCTGTAAGCATATTTAAGTCACCAGCTATTATTACATAAGTTTATTGCTTTGTGACTTTATGCAGTAGCACATCATTTTCCAGCAAAAAAACTTTCTATATATGAGCTAGGTGATCGGTATATTCCTCTTACAAGGCTTTTTTCCTCTATGAAGTTTATTTGTACTGCCGCTGATTCAAAGCAAAATTCTGTACAGTTTGTGATCTGTAGGAGTGCAATCCCCTACTTTGCTGTCTACATATATTGCTAATCCCACACTTTTACGTACAGTTCTGCAGTAATATGCTACATTTTTATGTCCCATTAGATTGAAGACCTTTAATTCATTCTCCTTTAAACCAAGCTCAGTTATTATCAAAATGTTGGACGCTTCAGCAGCTAATAACACTTCTAAATCTTCTGATTTGTTGGATGCAAATTGAACATTTTGGTGCAGTATTTTTAAATTGAATTTCTTTGAATCTATTGCTCTACTTATTATATTGGTTTTTCCCTCCCGCTTGGTATCAAAAATTTTGGCCCTTCTGTGAGGGCGCCCTGTTCTTAGTGCTTCTTAACATGGGTCCAGGTGCTGCTGTCAGATCTACTGTTGATGTTTGCACTACTTTTGCTATTGATGCTGGAAATACTGCTTCCCTGGACACTGGTGTGGTGACCCTTCATTCCAAAAAAAAAACTTCTTGTTTGTAATCTAGGGCAATAGGATCCTCTTCTTTGCTAGGTTTGTCGAACAGTTCACTTAACTGAGAAACTTCCTTTTACATGGGTTTCCTTTTCTATTTAGGTGTAGTCGTGGTTTGCGTGACCATCATGGTTCATTTCACTAAGGTCTACCAACTGTACGTAGTTAAGTTTGTCACACCATTTTTGTAGCTCAGAGTTGTACAATTTCGTCTACACACGACCATATTGGCAGATCATGTCGCACTGGAACAGTTGTGGTGACAACAACATTTGTAGTAAACAATTTTGGCAATATGTTTGGGAAACACAGCAGGTCAGTCTTGCTTTCGCTTGCATATACATCGTTTCCGCCGCCAATAAGCACGACGTGATCGTCTTTTTTTTAGTTAGCTTGTATCTGTTGCAGTATTTTCCAGCACTACATTTAACTTGGCACTACACTTTACTTTCACGAAAACCGAATGTTTTGAATGCATACTCTCACGTAAGCATGGGCAGAGGTTTTTTCCATGACCATCGGTGTACATTAGACCTTTGGCGCATTTTTGCGTAGGAAAGTTCATTTTTTATTTTTTTTCGGGAGTGTTTTCATTGTTTTTCTGTTTTCCTGCTCTGGTTTTATTATCATGGTCAATGTCTAGTGCTGAAAAGTTGTTTGTCAGCTGTACTTACATGCTGAAATTATTTGCACGTTTTGCTCGGCACGCGTCACATTTTCTGCGCGGAGTAACCGGTAATCGTAACGTTTTCTTGTGATAGATGGTGTTCCCGAGAGAGAGCGTTATGTTTCAAATCCAGCTCTTGATACTTACTCTCAAGTTTGCTGTATTTTGAACTGATTGTCTCCAGATCGTCTGTTAACACATTTATAATTTTTTCTTTTAGAGATTAGAGTGTCCATTACTTCGCGGCACAGAAAGCATGTCCACTCATGTTCGTCTTTTATATATTTCAGGTCCACTTTTACACATTTTTTGTGGTACCAGCCCTTGCAGTCAACGCACGGTATACCTTTTTTCACAGATTTTACACACATCACTATCGTATTTTGAAGTTATTGAGACATAACTACATGAATGACTTTCACAGGTCCCCATCTTGCCCCATCTTCCCCCTGAATGCATGCTGCACTGTTGTAACACATAGACATCTCGCATAGCCCAACAGATGCTTTGTTGCCATTTTGTCAAGTCACTGCAAATGTAATGCCAACTGGTATGCGCAATGTAAACTCAGCAAGTTCACGGCTCTGTTCTTTCATCAATCATATTTGTAAATTTACTACTTTGAAAAATATAGAACTTTGATTACCGTATTAATATTATTATTATTATGATTTTGTTCACTTGGAACATTTATTATGTACCCTAAAAAATTCACTCTGTAGGCCAACATACCTTTATACCGTTCCGTTACCTTTGATACCTTTTACACTACCTGTTGGGTTTTGTCTTAGGATCTTCGGTCAACATTGAACAGTTCTGATCTTTCACCAGCACAAGTGGCTGACATTGCCAAAGGTTCATCCTTCGTTGCTGGTGGCAGACTGGAATAGAATCTGCAGGCAAAAGATTATAGGTTCGTAGCATGCCAGTATATTGAGAACTTTTCCCTGATAATCAACACGGTTGTTCTCACCTTGTTACCTGCAATTAGTCATTTGCTATAGCATGGGAATCCAGGATCCATTTACCTTGAAGCTTCCTCCTTTCCTGTTAAAACTATTTGTGAACAAGAAATGCTAAAGGTAAAATGAGCCTGGATTCTCTTGCTGCAGTGAATGACTAAAGCAGATTTAAGAGAAGAACCACAGCTGTAAAGAGCAATGAAAAAGTCTCAAAACATTGAAGTGACAACACGTTCAATTTACATTGGCTGAAGATCCTGAGGTGAAAGTCAACAGGCAATATATCAATAAATTGCCACGAAAAACTCAGTTTTGCATATTTAATTGTGAAGCCTGTATTTCAGTGATGACTGCATTCTTCATCATTTAAGAATCTGGAGACAAAACTCGTTTTAACAAATTTGCAGGTAAAATTTTATTTGCTGGCAGTATTACATAGTAATATAAAGATAATATGCATTCTAACATGATGATGAATTTAGATGGAAGCTCTACACAGAATAAACCCATATGTAAGAAATAATAAAATTCATCAAAATATGAAAGAATTGTTACAGGAAAATAAATCTTGTATTTCAGCACTTCTGGCGATTGCTGCTGCCGGACTGTTTGCTCTGCAAACAGACCGCAAAGACAGCTTCAGGGTCACCAGGGGGGAGTCATTTTACATACAGGTCTGTATTATTTCTTTTGACTTCTGTACTTATGCATGAATGTATAAATCAGTACAACCTGCTCTAATTCTTTATTATTGGGTGAGTGAATAAATTTGATGCACTTTGCCACAAGTTTAACAAATTAAAACAGAGACATCACTATTTACAACAGTCTTGACAACTCTGGGGTACCTTTTTGGTTCTGCAACTGAAAAAATTACACAGTTTTGAGGTGAAGACTTTGTTGATCCATGTTCAGAGCGCATTGTCATCAAAAAAGGAAGTTCCTTGAAGGTTGTTCAATACAGAACAGGAAAGGTGAAAATCTGAGTTTGTAAGATCAGGTGAATAAGGTGGGTGCAGAATGACTTCCCAATCCAACTCCTGTATAGTATTTTTTGTCAGTTTAACAGAATGTGGGTGGTCATTATCATGGGGTAGTATCACTTCACAAAGTCTTTCTGGTCATTGTTCTTGAATTGCATCTGCAAGATGTCTCAGTTCTTGACAATAAATGTCAGCAGTGATGGCTACATGCTGAACATTTATAAGGTGGTCAGCTTTTCCTCTCCCTTAAAATTTTATTGTGCTGTCTGTTAGTCATTTAATTTCACTGAATTAAGTGATCAAAAATTTTAGCTGCAGTGTTGTGCACCCCTTAATGTGGAGTAATAAATGTCATTTTTCGCTTCTGGGATTGTAATTATGTACATCATTGTGCCTTTTGAACTGCAGTGGGTTATTTACAACAAATGTCATGATGGAATAAAGATACTGTGTAGCAATATTCAGAATGCACAGCTCCTGGAACAGATGTACACAAGATGATAATGGATGAGCTCCATGTATTGTTCTTAGATCTCATTTTTGAGCAATGAAGGTTTATTTTCTTAAAGCTGAGTTATTCCAAAACAATGTTCCATACGATGTTATTGAATGAGAATATGTAAAATATGTTAACTCACTAATTTGTCTATTCCCAAACAAAAGTTGTCTTAGGAGTTCCAAAATATCCTTTTCCCGGTTTAATTTATTATTAATATGGACATGTAAAAATTTTGAAGTTTCAACTCTGTTTATTATTTTGTCACTGTTTGTTACATTTATCACTGGTGTGGTACCTCTAGATGTGCTGAATTGAGTATGTTCTGTTTTTAAAAAATTAGAGGGAGCTCATTTTTTAAAAAAATTAGAGGGAGATCATTCACAGAGAACTATTCAGTGTTTATCACTTCTTCTGTTGCTCTACATATGCATTGATTGATTACAGTATTAATTTCACCTAAAAAATTAGCTTCTTCTGCTTGTTGTAGGCTATATTAGACAGATCATTTACGTATATACAGGGCCAGTTTAAGGCCCAAGGAACACAAGCCATCATTTGGGATGTCAAACTGAAAGGGACACCACAGTCACCACATTTGCACAATTTCTCTAAATGATGTAACACAATTGGTAGCAGGGGTAACAGGGGTCACCAAGTGCAAGATTTGTATACAGTCAGTATCACAAGTAGCAGCAAAAACTGATACAGTAAAAGTGTACGAGGGAAAAGGTGGGTGGGAAAGGGATGCCAGATGATGAGTCACTTGTGGAGAAAACAGGTGCTACATATATGAGAAACAATCGTGGGCCTAAGACTGAGCCTTAGAGAACACGTACGTGATTCCCCCTCCCAATCGGAGAAATCACCCCTGATTACATTAGTTGAATTACTAAGTACAACTTGCTGCATTCTTTTGGTTCAATATGACATTAACCATTGGTTGGCTATATCATCAGTCCCATAAAATCTCAATTAATATAATGCAACATTGTGGTTCAAATGCCTTAGATAGGTCACAGAAAATACCAACTGGTGTTATTTTATTGTCTATTGCTTGTAAAATCTGTTGACTGAATGTGTAAGTGGCACTCTCAGCATAGCAACTCTTCTGAAATCGAAACTGTGTTTTACTGAGTATAATATTGTAGCTCAGGTGGGACACTGTTCTAGAATACATCACCTTCTCAAAAACTATGGAAAATGATGTCAGGAGTGGAACAGGTCAATAGTTATTGACATCTCTCCCATCACCTTTCTTGTAGTGGTGTTTAACAATGGCATATTTCAACATCTCTGGAAAAATGCCTTGAGTAAGTGTTGCATTACATATTGCAGATGCGACTGGGCTTTAGTACTCTATTGGAAACAGAGTACTAAATCCTTATGAGCTTTCATTTTTCAGGGTATATATTATTTTATTAATATCAAAGGGAGAAGTTTCTGATACATTCATATGATTGAATTTTATGAGAGCTGCTTTTTCAACATACTGCTGTGCTTTTTCTCTTGAATATTTTTTTCCCTGTATTTGCCTCTATATTTAAGAAATGATTTTTAAAAACATTTGTTATCTATGACTCTTCATTTATTGACTTTCATTTAAGTTAATAGTGATGTTATTGTGTTCGTTGGCTGGTAGTCCTGTCTATCATTTCCTTATATTCCATACAGCTTTAAGGGGACTGGTCTGTGAATACCAGGGGAAACCTGAAAAAAATTGTCAGTTTTCTAAACAGCGTAACTCAAAGAATAAGATTTGTAAGCCCATATAATGCTTACCATCTTTTAAGACATCTTTTGGGAACATTTTTACATATGAACCACAGCTTTCACTCTCACACTTTCTTTTTAATTGTATTATTTTGTTGCAAGTGAAATAAACCATGATGATTATTTATCTACATCACAGGTACACATTACTCAAAATACAAACAATGTAGAAGGTTTATTTTTTTCCTGTAAGTTCTTCACACTATTATCTTTAAAGCAGACTACAGAAAAGATGGTGCTGTCATAGATGGCAGTAAAAAAAATCTTAAGTACGATTATCAAAAATTTTGTAAATGAATTCAGGGTTTTTCTTCAAAGAAGCATTTTATTTTCAAAGTTAAGTCATAAATATAATCTACTTCTAAGTTAAGCATGTTTTAAGACAGCATACAAATTTTCAGCTCTCTGACTTTAATATGTTTTAGCCAAAGTATACCAGAACATGAAAAAATTTAACTTCCAGGAAATTCATATTAAAGTTAAAAAATTAACACTTGCTTTTTCTATTAAATTTGGATGGCACTAATGCATCCCAGGTCCATATTCATCTTGTTCCCTGTGTTGTTATTTCTCCATTCTCTTATTCACACTTCTTCTTCTTATTCTTGCTTCTTAGGTGGCTTCCAACACTGATTTTTCTGCTTTGAAGAGTCTCCCTTGATCAGTGGCTATTAGAGCTCTATGCATATTTAGTCCACCAGGCACTCCCATCATTTCCATGACATTAAGTCTCAACACTGCACCTTGACTGAAACATAGCACAGTGTCTAGCACACCTATTTTCAAAGTATTTAGTCATACTAGAATAGTTTTTGGTATCTGTTCCCATAAACAATTGTAGAAACTTTCATTTCGATTTTGATCTCTGCCATGTAAACATTTCTCTAATAATCTTGTGTCACTGAGATCCCTATATTCAGGTTTTATAACTTCCATTATAGCAAATGGCAGAGAATGTTTATGGTTGTAGGCCTCACCTTGAGTAACAACCCTCTGTTAGCCACACCATGAATCACTGCCCGTTGGGTGGAGGGCATGACATGGGTTGTCATCTGTGGAGGATTTAGGTAGACTATACTGTCTTTTTCATTCCCTCGAGGTCATTTTTATTATGTCTTATGGCTTTTCCGTAATAATCTTTCAACCTGTCTATTTCTTCATCTGTAAGCTGACCATGTCCACTAATGTACTTACCATCAGCTAATTTCTTTCCCTTCAGATTCCTCTTCAAGTTCTTCAATCTTGTATCTAACCTTTGCTGGACATGTCCAACACATTCCATTTTTTCAATTTTTTGTGTCAGCATAAGGTCTGGATTCCAAACTTTTTGGTACCCTTTTGAGTTTCCATCTCCTAGGTAAGATGTATACATCATACCATATTTCTCCACTGAACTGTGACATACCTTCACAACTCCTACTGATTCCATCCCTTCACTATTATCACTTAAATTAATGAAACATTTATGACTTTCAGTTCCAGTAGTACAGCCATAACAGTACTTGGTAATGGATTTCACTTAAGTGACTTTACCATTGTCCAAGGAGGTAGCTGTCACTACATCATTTAAACCATGGCCTCTTCATTGCCAGGATGCAGCCAGTGCTGTAGACATACATGTATTGCTGTCATTCATGTCTACACTTTTCTGAACAGCATTGTTCATACTATCACTTGCTACTTCTTCTAAAGTCTGTAGAATAATTTTATTGTCCTGTCAAATCTTGTAGGGGGAGGTAAGTTCGTAAGAGCACAGAAAATTTGTGCACTTCTGTAACCTTTGCCTATACACCTCATTGCATAAGCATGTTTAATATTTGTGTTATACACTCTCTGTTTAGTTATGCCACAAGTATAACCACATTCATTTAAATCATAAAAAATTGCAAACAATTCTTAATTTTGATGCATGGCCTCTTCTAGCATGTATCTCCTCAACTACCATCACGTCTATTGCCACATTCCTTACACTGCAAAGCTTTATTCATTAGTTCAGATATAACACAACTTGGATCAGTAGTTGTTGTCTCTATAGTACAAGCATTAATACTATCAAGCTGATTGTCCCAATATTTCAGTTTTAACTTCGAAGCACTTGGAGTAGTTGCAGCTGATTCAACTGTTGTATCATGTTGTATTTTGGTATTAGCAGAGTTAATCTGTTTGGTGAACAGATTTCCATAAAACTGTTTAACACAAAACTTCTTAATTTTTCCCATTGCTTTCAAGTGGAATAAGAAACTCATGCACACAATAACAAACTCATGCACACAATTACTTCATTGTAAACAAAATATTCAGGCCAATATAACAGCAAACAATAACTAAACTCTCTGTATCTGAAAGATAAGCAACTGTAAAGCTTTTGTAGGTTAGCCAATTTAAGGAACTAAAAAGTCACAAAAACGAAACAAATGAGAGCAAAGCTTTATTTTTTAAAGAGCTGACTGTGTGCCATGGGGACGTTGTGGTGCATGCAGCCACTTTTAAATTCCTATAATTTTGGTACTTTCTGTACTCCATTTTTTCCTGGAAGTAAACTTTTTCTCATTCAGAAAACTACAGATTTTTTTAAGATGCAAATTAAAAGATCATTTTTTGACAGTTATTCACATACAACTCCCCCTAAGTCTGTTTTTGGAATTATTGATATCTGACATAATGTGCATGTTCTTTGATTTTTTAATAACTTTCCTTAGTAATTTTGAGTAGTTTTTGTAGTGAGCAAATATTGTAGGATATATACTTGTTCTTACTAACTGATACAATTTCCTTTTTCTTTTACAAGAAACATTAATCTCTCGAGTAGTCCATGGTCTTGTACATGGCTGTTTAATGCTCTTTCTTATTAGCTATGTAGAAAGCTATCTTTGGATAGTGATATGAATTTATCTTGGAAGAGATTACATTTTATGTCAATATTTTTTTCATTATAAATGACATTCCAGAACATCTCTTTTAAATTATTCTTAAAAGCATTTGTTATGGAGTCATTAATTATTCTAAGTGATTTCCACCGGGGAGTATCTACTGCAAGGTGCATCATAATCAGAGTGAGCATTTGCTACTGGGTCTATAGTTATTTCCTTGCTTTGAGTTTCATCAAAGAAAATATTATCATTTAGAATCCTAATGCCTTTATCTGCCTGTGCTAGGAAGTTAATTACTGAGATTTAGTTTTAGGATCCATATAAGGTTTCCAGATAACTTTTCCTGTCATAATCCTTTAGAAAATCTACACTGGAATCACCACAGACTATCAACTGCTTGCTGCTGTCTGACGGATAGCTTGGTAAGGAATCCAAACATCACATAAACAGTTCAAATTTACAGTTACAATGAAAAGTAAATGGCTTTTTTTTCAGTATTAGTTCAAGAGCACATACTTCTATGAGCTAGTTACTGTGAAATCTACTTATCTCGATGTTCTTAAACTTGTGTTTTGTCTTTAATAGATATAACAATGGAAGAAATTTCTTTAAGTAGTGAAGTACATCCCAATGTTTTGAATAAAATGCTGTTGATAACTGAGATGTTTTTTGTTTTGTTGCAGATTGTTACAATCGTGCTAGACTTCGCCCTGTTTGTGCTAGCTCTGTATGATATGATCTTCACACGAAGAGCTGGAGGTGACCCAACAATGACTAATCAGGATCCTAGAGGGGACGCTGCCACTACTTTTAACAACCCAGGCTTCCGTGAAAGTCGAAATAGGGCACCAATTTCAATGACAGATGCAAGTGGAAAACCATATTCTCAGTCACCACCAATTGCCAGTAATGGTAGTGTGCAATCAGTGACCACAACTTCATCCAATGGTTCCACCATAGGTTCGGGACCAAGGAGCCCACTGAGGTCAAGTCTGAAGAAGCCAAGGCCCAAACAAGATGGAATGGGAATTCAAAATCCAGGGTTTAGTGGACACTCACCAACATTTTCAAGAAATGGAAGTGTTAAAAAGACAGTCCGCATCCAAACACATAGCACGGCAGTGTGAGTTAATCAATATTATGCAAAAAAGCATTTACACACAATAAGGAAAACTGTCGCTGAAGACACTAATGTGCTTAGCAAGATGTGTTACACTTTTGAGACATCTTAACTGATTTTGAACAAATGTGATGACTTAACAGTGATAGACGTGAAATGATTGTAATGACAAAGTTAAATTTTCTGTACTCTAAGCAAAGTTTTTGCATGTTAAAATCCACATAAATTGTTTCAGTATTAGCACATTTCCCATTCTATGTGTGACATTGGTCTAGGAGTAAAAAGACATTTTATTTTTGTCAGTGTTTTTACATTTCTGTAAAACTGTAACATGCTGAATACGTTAAATTGTTTTCTTCATGCCAAGCTTATCTTTTCATGATTATACATACAAATATTTTCTAATTTAACTATTCCAGAAAAATATTGTAGCATATATATGAGACGCATTTGTTCAGTGTATTGTTTCCATTCAGTTATATTTGTAGCCCTTAAATAAATAAAAGTTCAGATAAAATATTACTAAAAAGGAAACTGTAAGAAGTGGCAGTTCTGAGTAAATGTTAGGGGCTGATATTAGCTCCTGGAGGATAAAAATCATCCGTTCATTATGTTTAAAAGCAAAAGGCTCATGTGTGAGAAAATGTTGTGGAGCATTATTTTAGTACTTGTGGTCTTATCATAATCAACTGATAATTTCTGTAATACTAACACTTGTAACAAAAATGAACTTTTTTTTTGGCACACCATATTATTTCTCGGTGCTGGAAATTTTCATTTTGTTCCTTCCCAACATTATTGAGTAAAAAATTTAATACAGCATAAATGGAAAGTCTTCCTGTAAAAGAAGCTTTCCTTCTATAAAGTAACTGTTCACTACATTTGATAAGGCATAACATAAAATATATATCAGTTATCTGTGTTCTGGCAGAACAAATACAATAACAACAGTCAAAAGAATGAAGAGGACAGTATCTTCACCACTGTATTTAGCATGCTACTTATCCTCTGTGAGGTATCGATAAGCATGTGTATGTCTTTTCTATCAGATTGAAAGAATTCAGAGAAACCATTCCCAAAAGACTGAATCTGAATTCTTTCACACAGCCATTTTCTCTCATTGTGTGAAGTCCATATAACTTATGTTCCAAAGACATTAAATGTATTTGCTTTTTAATATCAGCATTAGTAAGAACAAAACTGGAGTCAGTGACTTTATGTAGCTGAATGGGGATCTTAAAATATTACTATTTTATTGCTTTGTAAAATATTTTAAAATTTGAGGAGTTGTGGTGTATGCAAATGTATTATAATGTATATATAACTTCAATAAATCCGTCCATGTTATCTGCTTCTAAGTTTATTTTATATTGATTTATAGGCAAACAGAACTTCTACTGACATAAATTCAGTGGTAGTTGTTTGTTGTTATGCTGCTTCTGTAGTCAAAAAACATTATTCTCATTAACTGATATGCAATACATATTTTTACAGCTTTCATCTGGATTCAGTACTGCCTTCCTTTATTTTTAATGTTTTTTTTCATGCCCCTTATGTCATATGGTCTAAAGGTGTCCTTAACACTTGTATGTATTCTACTTAAAATGTATTTGTCTCCTTGAATGACACCCATAAGAACAATTAATCAAAAAACTCATTTGCGTGTCAGAAAAGCAGCTTTAGTGGCAAATGCAGTATACTACCAATTCTGTGACTGTGTAAAGTGTACAATAAAACTGCTACAGTGTTTTTTGATCAGATGAGTGCTATGTTGTATGGTACACTACATCACCTCTGATTGATATTCACTACAGTGTTCAAAGAACCCATTCCCAAAAGACTGAATCAAAGTTATTTCACACAGCCATGTTCTCCTGTTGTGTGACATTCTTTTTATTTTTATTTTTTCTAAAAGAAAGTGGATTTATTTACTCTGGTGAGAGTTTCTTGTGTTCTGGCAATGCAAATGATGAACTCACTTTCTTTACCAGTGTACGTGCTGCAAACTATTACACAATACCTCAATCATGTGGTGCTCACATCTAATGACACAGGCTGATGCTGATCAATCACAACCACTGGTTCTCCACATTCATTACAGTCCTATACCCGAAGATGACTTACAGCAGCATTTGTTTTATTACACAGTATCTCCCCTTCTAAATGAATGATTTCATAACTGGGGAAGGCTTTAAACCATTGATGGACTACACAAACTCCTTTTCCCTTGATCTCTTAATTCAAATTCTGTATCTCCTCTTCAGTAAAACCTTGCAGTTGAAAATGCCACAGAACAGCTTGATTACTGTTAATAACAGAAGCTAGCTTGACTCTTTTTGGTTTATGCACTATTGTTGTTTCACTTTAGGAACACACTTGTAATCTGATACTTTCCCAAAATTCTCTGTGGGTTCAGATTGGCTAGCATAAATACCACCTGATCTGAGCCCCTAGAGAATTATAGGAAAGCATCAGATGTTTCACATTAAGATAAAACTGAGTGTGCCTAATGAACCTTTATTCTGTCTTGAAGACAACCATGTAGCACACAAGGATGTTGCCACTGTGATTTATATTTATATTTCTCTCTATGAAATTCTTGAATAAACATACACAGGCCTAGTCACCTTTAAGTTTATCTGAATATTCACTACCATTAGTATTCATTAGCTCTTTGACCATTTCTCATTGTGGGGAAGCCCGGATGATGTGGTACACAAGTTGTGAATAATTTTGATTTTATAATTCATAAAATCCTCAACTGTTGCAAGGACATTTAGAAATCTGCTAGCTTCCCATACTTGCAGTACCCACTTCTCTGTCATGAAAGGTATGCCCTATTTAGTTGTTTTCTGGTATTTATCTGAACTCACAGAATGTGCAACCAGATGAGTGGCACTGTCCTCATCTATTTGTAAAACCCCCATGAAGTCCACAAGCTTCAAAACTTTTTTCTTTGTTTCATCATAAAACCTATTGCACTTTAGAAGTCCTCTAATTCCCTCAGTATAGGTGGTAGAATGGCCTCCGTACTGAAATTCCTTCTTGGAGGCATGCCATAATGCAACATAGTGCAGCTATCAGACTTTTTTTTTATTCTGGAAAGGCAAAAACATCTTTTTTCACTGACATCAGCTTCGTATGAGTTTCTGAGATCCATTTTCGATGTAGATTTCTCAACACAGTGCTTCTATCAATGTTAAAAACTATTACAAAGACATAAATACTTTGTAATGCATGGCTGGTTGTACTTCATTATCCTGGGATCTACAGAACATCTGTCCATGCAATGGATTATTTCTACATTGAGAATGAGCCAGTTTCAGTATTAAGTGTTTCTGGGTGATATCTTTCATGCCAATATTTTTTTAAAAAATTAGGTATGAATTTTACATTAAACATATTAGTAAAAAATCTTATGTGCTATTTCTGGTAACTATTATTTATTACACTCAACACATTTCACAATGTGAATTCATTCTTTGCACATCATGATGCATAAAAATTACATCATGAAAGACTTATATTAAACATATTTATGTTAGCCAACATGAGGGCAGGTGAAATACTATGAAGGTTAATGATTCTGTGTCAAAGTATCATCTATGTGCTGCACATCTGATAATTCACAGTCTGACTAGATCACTGTTTATATGTAGAAATATACCACTACTTTCATAATTAGTGTTCAGAATTTAACAAGCAATTCTTATACTATGATCATTACTGCACAATACTATACATTTGCAAAGATGTCAGTAGATGTGGCTCAAACCACAGATGATTCTCAATATGCAAGATCATACTGTAGAAGTAAACAGAATATACCTTCTCTTGTTTTATATTGTTTGTGTAAAGATGCAGTATATTATGTTACTTGTTATGTCTATTTTAAACTTATATTTACATAATTTTGAATGTATGTTCTGTTTAAGTTATCATATTTTATTTGAAGTTGTATATTTCTATGTGTTAAAATGTGGAAACATATTGCTGTTGTATGGTGTTTCATGGTCTGACTAATCAAGGACTTGCAAGTATTTATTCAATAAAAATATATGGCAATTGCCATATTTTCCAAATTTGATGTATCACATAGTTACATCTGAACAATAAAACTATGTGATAATGAAAAAACTATTTTGATGTCTGATTTATCACATTTTAATGTGCCAATAATTGCTAAGGTCTATGTACAATATGTTGAAAGCATAACTTTACCCACAGCTGAATAAAGTGTCATTTTTATGAAATTTCTATAAAAACTCTGTGTACACAATACCTTCATAATATGATCTTGCCATTGTATGGTAGGCTCCTAGATTACTGTCACAGATATAAAAAGTGTACAGACGGTACTGCTTGCTGCAAAAATATCATTGAAAGGCAAAATAATATATAGTGCAAAGAATAAAAGCAAAGTAGTGTGAGATATCATAAAACAAGAAACTGGAAAAGGCAGACATGAGTTATAATAACATTCAAATCAAAGATTGGCATAAAATAACAGAAAATATTCAGGAGCTGGTAAAATTTGCAAATGAGTATTTATTTGGTATTTTGGAGAAGTTGCAGCAAAATATTCCTAAAACATATGTGGACCCACAATGACTCACACAGCATGCAAAATAGTGTTCCCCAAGACAGAGCTTGAGTCAGGAAGACAATACAGACATTATAAAATAAGTAAAAAGGTTTAGATGAGGTTACAGATCCTGTTCTGAAGGCATGCATGAAGCATACAGGCCATTTATAAATGGTGTAACAAGTACAAAGTTTTTAAGGATGAACATAGTCTATTAACAGGGAATGAACACACCAAGAATGGCATCTGCATGTTCTGCTCATAGGGTTCTATCGTTTGTTTGTAACAGGCAATGTCTTATGGTGACACACTGTACTTACATATACACAATTCTAAGCTATGGGATTCTTTTCTGGGGATTTAAAGCACAAAACACAGATACAATTTTTGATAGGTTGACTGTTGCATGCATTGTGATGGATGTTTCACTACCAAGACCAGCAGGCACACTGCTCAGGCATGAGTGAGGCTCTGCTGTGGCCGCCAGTGGCCTGGTCGTCAACACTGTGGCAAAGGGCTGTAAGAATAATAGCTAGAAGTATTATTCATGCTCATTCTATGTAACAGTTTTAAAAAATTGATATCCTTACTGCACCAACTGAGTTCATTTGTTGTGCATAGCAGGAACATCATTCCTAATATTTCACTGATTGTTCTCTTCGTAAAGCTGGAACAAGAACCAGTTTGGACTTAAACTACCAAGGACTAACAGACAAAAACCTCAAAACAGGATTTTTTTATTAGGAAATAAAATTGTATAATAAATTGCCAAAGAAACTACTAAAATACATTTGTTTTACCCTTAGTTTCCGAGGCCATTTTTTGTCACACTCTGCCCAAGATGCGGTCTGACAGCCATAAAAATTGCATTCACCGGTTTCAGTGAAACAGATCAGTTTTTATGTTAATGGTTACATTAATACCACACAAAAAATACATTCAAATAAATTTTAAAGTCTATTTTTTTAAAATGCATTTAAAAAATTGCACAAAGTGAACATAATATTACATGACAATGTTAATGCAATGAAACTCAAATACCCTGCAATCCAAATTATACTTTAAGCTACATTTTTATTGGATATTATACATGTAATGATAAAAACATAAAAAACTCCCATAAAACATTCAAAAAATGAAACTTACACAAGTAATTTTAAGGTTTTTAGGTTTCTTCTCAGAGGTTTTCTTTGCACTCACTGGAAATTTTTGTAGAGAAATCAAGCTAGATTGGCTTGTTGCAACAATAACAAATATATGTGTTTCAAGCTAGATTGGGTTCATTCAATAATGAGAAATGTAAGGCATATTTCTCTTCCTTTTTGGGTCACAGGTGGAGCATTTTTTGCATTTTTCCAGTCATCCTATTCTTAGTTCTGTGACACCCAAAATGCAGTAACTGGACATACAAAGATCATGGTCTGTGTGATGGTTGTTGACTCGCTTTTTATCTGTGGTGTCCCAACCAGTTGGCAAACTTCTTCAGAAAATTAAAGCAGCTCACCTGAGTTCCATTTTTGTAGGAGTTGTGAAGGACAAACGCATTCAACCCACTTACGTCCAGCATGCAGAAAAATAATGCCATGGCCATAGCTGGAAGAGGTTTCAACATCCAGCAATATTTGTTTCAACTAAATCTATTTCTGTCTATAATTCTCTCTTCACCACATTGACCACTTGTTTCCTTCAAAGATTTCACAGGTATTAAAACAAAGCCATCTTCACTTTCTCACTGTTCCTATTATGAGTTATGTTCACTTTCAATTTCATTGTCACTATCTAATCCAACACCACTTCCTAAACAGTCCTCAGACCATTTTAAAACAGGATCTGAAACATGAACAGTGGATGATTACTTGGCTCCTGAATCCATAAGGCAGAGTCCCAGGTGCAGTCTCAGACACAAAAGAAGTAGTAATAGTACAGGTTCACGTCACATTAAAGTGGTTACTGACAAAGGAAATCACTGCAGCTTCAGTAAAGAACAGGTAGATAATGCTGTAATCTCCTAACCCACACCCATGTATTAGCAACAGAGTAACAATAAATGCTGAGAGTCTGAGACTGCATCTGGGATGTTAAAAAGGCATCCAAAATGTTCTTTGTAAGTAATGCATACTACACAATGAAAGACTGCTTAGTGCATTCAGTGTTGTGGTTAGTAACAAAAGGGGATAAATACACCACCTAGTCACATCAAAATCCTGTTAAGCTTGTACAAGAAAATCACTTGCCAAGTTTGACAACACACAATAGTAATGTCTTGTTGTTCTCCTGAGTCCAGTATCCTACACTCATCGGGGGGGGGGGGGGGGGGGGGTTGCCTCAGTTTGCAGATATACCAAGGGGAATGCATGGAGACTCAGTTTTCTGAATGGACTGGACTTGGTGCAAGGGGTATAGCAGCAAGTTTACATTTCCAGAGTCGTCAGCAGGTGCCCTTGGTGTGTGTAGTGGTGAAGAGTACAACTATGTTTATATCAAAGAACACTGTGCAATTGGGGGGGGGGGGGGGGGGGGGGTGCCTCAGTTTGCAGATATACCAAGGGGAATGCATGGAGACTCAGTTTTCTGAATGGACTGGAGTTGGTGCAAGGGGTATAGCAGCAAGTTTACATTTCCAGAGTCGTCAGCAGGTGCCCTTGGTGTGTGTAGTGGTGAAGAGTACAACTATGTTTATATCAAAGAACACTGTGCAATTGGGACCAACCAAATGAGGCAGTGCTGTTTTCAAGACACTGAACCCTTATTCATGAGGATTGAGGTAGCCCCATCCAATCATCATGATTTAGGCAAATGCTGGGATACTTCCTTCATCAGGGCTGTGGCTAACCGCATGTCCTGTCCTCTTACAGCATACTTAATTATTCTGTGTGTATGTATATTTTTGAGCTATTTATTTTCAATTTATTATGAATGACAGGTCCCATAATACTGTATGATTATCCCTGGATGAATGAATGAATAAATAAATAAGCAGTTCATCATCTCTTAACTCTTTGTGTGAGCATTCTGAAAGAAAGATAACTAAGATTAACAAACAATTTGACAATCACAGTAAGGCTTGTGCTCAGTTGAAGACTATGACTTCATTATAGTAGTGAGTGGATGTCCACTAATGCAATCAAAACAAAAGCCTATACACAATCATTGTTGTCAACAGTGACAAAATTGTCTGTGCAACACTCAGGGTGCTAGAAACAACTTGCTGAAACATACAAATCATTAATTAAAACTTTGCTTACAGTTATACATACTATAAGAAACTGCATTTTTTTGTGTCTGTGAATTACTAAGCTTTTATTTGAATGAAACACTTTATTTGATTTCATTCATGTATCATGTTACATGGCTCCTTCCTTTAAGGATAAATTTTTTGGACATGAAACAACTAAATGCATACATTAACAAACAAAAGAGCTGTCAGAAATTAATCCTGTTTACCATTTACTAGTTAACTGTTGTATACTATTTATGCTTCTAAAGGTTACAATGATCATCATAAAATTGTCAGAGAAGCCTTTACTTCCTTGGTTTTACAAATATGCATGTATTCTATTATTACTTTCAGTGTCCTTACAAAATTAAGTTCTCTGTATACTGTGCACTTTGTGATTTCGAAATATTGAAAGACTTGCATAGTGTGGACACCTAATTCAGCTCCAATATTATTTTTCAGGAACATTAAATAACTTTGTAGGACACAAATTATGTTATGACCAGCCCCTATTAAAGGCTCTATGAAGTTAACGTGAAGCCATCACTGCTTCAGTCAGTTACTTCATCAAATGGTGGTTTGGTTCCTACTGATGGTTTTGACAAACAGGAAACTGCAAGTTATGGTTGAGCTCTCACAGGAAATAGAATAGCAAATTCACTTGAATGATAGCAATGTCTTTAAGGGAGTATACCTGTAGACTCACTGAGTTCATACTATCAGTCTAAAAATAAATTAGTATAAGCAAAATAATAAGCAGTCGCGGACAGCCGGTGGGGACCGGACGATGTTGTGATGAACCATCCCTGTTTCTTCTTCTCTTACTATCAAATCTATTCATCAGGAATCAGCAACATTAATGGGCATGGGTCCCTTTGAAGTAATATATTCTGGAGGTAAAATAGGTTCCCATTCAGATCTCCGGGCAGAACCTACTTCGAAGAGATTCAGGCTGAAAGGAACTTTTAGGTTGGGAACATGGAACACTAAAAGTTTGAACAGGCCAGAAATGTTCCAGACATTATTAGACGAATTAGATAGATATGATGTAGACATTACAGCTATTCAAGAAACTCGGTGGCAGGGGGAGGGTAGCATAAAGAGGGGTAACTATACATTTTTCTATGGAGGTGCAGGAGCTCACAGTTTCGGAACAGGTTTCGCAGTACATAGAAAAGTGCTTCACGCAATCAGAGATATAAGGTTATCTGGCAGGTGGAATAGACTAGTAGTAATTAATGTACACACACCAACTGAGGACACTGAAGAGGTTGTTAAAGACGGCTTTTATGAAGAACTAGATAAACTGTAGGATGAGTTCTCCTTGTACGATACAAAATTAATCATAGGTAATTTTAATGCGAAGATGGGGAAGGAGGAAGCATTCTGGCCTACAATTGGGAAAGAAAGGTTGCATAACATTTCGAATGATAATGGCACAAGGGTGATTAATTTTTCTGTTTCAAATGACATGACTGTTGAGAGCACTTATTTCAAAAGGAAGGACATTCATAAAGCAACTTGGGTCTCTCCGGATGGACATGCCCGAAACCAAATTGATCATGTTCTTGTAGATCAGAGATGGCACACTAGTATAGAAAATGTTAGGACTTTCAGGGGAGCAGACTGCGATTCTGATCATTTTCTTGTAGTTGCCAAAGTTCACCAACGGCTATCTACAGCAACATCAAGTTGTCACAATGCAGAACTTGTTAGATTTGACACTGACGAGCTAAATGATGAAAACTTTAGAAGAAGGTACATGATAGAAATTTCAAATAGGTTTGATGCTCTCAGAACTCACGAAGATCAAGGCAAGGATGTAAATAAACAGTGGATCACTGTGAGGGATAATATCAAAGTGGCAGCGAAGGTCACAATAGGTACAATTAAGAAGAACAGGAGGAAACCATGGTTTGATGAGGAATGCAAGAAATTGGTAGAGGAAAGGAGAAAAGTGTGATTAGATTGGGACAGAATGGGAGACAGAAAAACAAGAGGAATTCTTGAACATGAGAAGGGAAGTTGGTCGTAGGCTAAGGGCAAAGAAGAGGGATTATTTGAACAATCAAATTTAAAAAATGGAAACAAACAGTAAAACAAAAAACATTAGGGAACTTTACCTAGACATAAATGGATATAGGAAGGGGTTCAAGGCTAGGACAAATGCACTTCGAGGGGATGCCGGGGGAATACTGACAGACCCCAGTGCTATATTAAGTAAATGGAGGGCGTATTTTGAGCATCTATTAAATGTACATCAGAAAGCAGGAAATGAGGAGGTGTACGAAATACATACAGCAGAACCCCAGATACCTGAACCAACATTAAAGGAAGTAAGAGATGCAATCAACAAATTGAAAAACCATAAAGCACCAGGATCAGGTTGCATAACTGCAGAATTAGTTAAAAATGGGGGACAGAAATTGGTGGAAGTAGTTCACAAAGTGACAACGAAAGTATGGAACTCAGAGATGATACCTCAAGAGTGGCAGGAGTCAATCCTGATCCCAGTTTTTAAGAAGGGTGACAAAATGGATTGTAGTAATTATAGAGGGATATCACTATTACCAGTACGTTCCAAAATTTTCTCGAATATTCTGCTAAGCAGGCTTACACCATATGCAGATGAAATTGTGGGGGATTACCAAGCTGGCTTTCAGAGGAACAGATCAACTATAGACCAAATATTCACCCTGCGTCAAATTTTGGAAAAGAAATGGGAATACAATAAACCAGTTCATATCTTTTCATAGATTTTACAAAAGCATATGACTCAGTATTGCAATCAAAATTGTATAGAATTATTTTGGAACTTGGAATACCAAAGAAGTATGCTAGACTTATAGAAGCGAGTTTGAAAAACACAAAACGTAGAGTACATTGGGGAAATTGGAGTCAGAAGAATTTGTAATAAAAAACAGACTTAAGCAGGGAGATACCCTGTCTCCGCTACTTTTTAATTTAGTCCTAGAATATATTGTACAAATGGCAGCAGATAATTCAGAGGGTGTGGAGTTAAATGGAAATATTAAGATATTAGGGTATGCAGATGTTCTAAACATCATTAGCGATAGGAAAGAATCTGTAACAGCAAATGCGAATGCGTTAATCATGGCTAGTGAAGATGTGGGTCTAAGGATAAGTGAAGACAAAACTAAATACCTGGTTACTACTAGAATGCCAACAGCAGTAGATCAGGAAATGTTAAGAGTTGGAGACATGCAGTTTGAAAAAGTGGACACATTTAAGTATCTAGGCGTGGACATCACTTCGAGAAATGAGATTAAATCATAACTGAAGAAGAGATTACAGGTGGGCAATGCGTGCTACTTCTCACTGAATAGATTACTTTAATCATGGATATTGTCTAGGAATTTAAAGATTAGAATATACAAAACTATTATTCTACCAGTTATGCTGTATGGGCGTGAGACTTGATTTCTCACTGTGCAAAATAAAAAGCTGTTTCGAGTATTTGAAAACAAAATTTTGAGGAAAATTTTCAGAGCAAAAAGGAATGACATTAGCGGAGAGTGGCAAAAACTGCAGAACGAAGAGGTTCACGAACTCTATTCAACCCCTGGCATAATCACTATTATTAAATCATGTAGGCTGCGATGGGTGGGTCACATAACTCGAATGGATGAGGGCAGGGCAGCGTGACAGTGCACAGACTACTGGTAGGGCACTTAAAGGGAAAACATCTTGTGGGGAGACCAAGGTGTAGATGGGAGGACAATGTGAAGGCTGATTTGAGAAGCTTAGGTATTGAAGGTGAATGGAAGGAAATAGCCCAAGACAGGGACAGATGGCGAAAATACGTTGCTGCGGTAATGGACTCTCGAGTCCAGTATGACCAGTGTGTGTGTGTGTGTGTGTGTGTGTGTGTGTGTGTGTGTGTGTGTGTGTGTGTGTGTGTGTGTGTAAGCAAAATTTTAAGTCCTAATTTTCTGTAAACATAGCAAACAAATCACACAGAAATGTGTTCCATATCGTCATTGAATGACAGCAGTAGGAGTGCTGAATGCAGATAAGTATAACACTAAATGCAGTTAATGTAATCAGATAAATAGAATAATGACATTGCCACTTGCTTTAAGAATGCGTGCTTGTATGACAGTTGATATACTTAGTTTTTGTAGTCATTCTGAAGCTTTTATACACAAGTACACACTCGTGATCGACAATAGCAACAGTCAAAACTTGCACAAAGTGGCAAGAAAAAAGGTTGATTTGAAAGGTCAATACAACAAAAAAAGCTTTATATTTAAAATTTGATCTCTATTTTTCTATGTAAGTGAAAGTTTGTACTAACACTTCTCTCACATATCTGGCAAATGGTGTTCAATATTTACAATGTACTGACACACTCAAGTTCTGTTCTTTTTAGCACAGTAATGGGTATGCAGGCCATTGTTTGCAGACTATTCTTCACAGTGTGTGGAAGGACCCTTGGATGGTTGGTATAAACAACTCCTCCACACACAAAAAATATGTGGGGGCTAAACAACAAATGCACTGCTGTAGAAGATCACATCTCAAGGAGGTCAAGTGTCCAGGGATTCTTTCTGCTGCAAAACATGAATTGCTGTTTTCACTGTGTACTCTTTGGCTCCCTATTGTTGAACAGACTGCTTTTCTCAACCAAAAAAAAAAAAAAAAAAAAAAAAAAAAAAAAAAAAAAAAAAAAAAAATCAATTATTCCTAGTCATGAGGAAGCACACCAAATGCTTACACCTTCAGATGAAGAGGTCTCTCATGAAGTTCTTTGGCATTGTTAGTACTTTAGTACCATATGTTTCATATATTCATGCATCTAGACTGATGAAAATAAGCTTCATCAGTGCAGTGCATCAGGATACAATTTGTCAAACAACTCCTAATCTACATACTGCCAATCACAAAATCATGTTCATCGATTTCTTGCACCACAGACAACATGAGTGGGTTGTCATTGGTGGTGGTCACAAATAATTCATCTCTCAAAACACTGAGAAAGTCTAAGGGCAGCTGCATGCTGAATGCCAAGGAGATCACAAAATTGAGAGTCTTACTGCTTTGATATTTTGTGGTGATCTCACATACAGTTTTAAACCCATTATTCTTCTTTGTACATTCCCATTTATCCTGAAGTTGCATACTTATGAAAGAAGACTAACAGACAGGAAAAGGACTTCAGGTAAGAATATTGACGACTGCAGGAAATGCACATTGCAAGGCAACAATCGACTGACAGTTGTAAAAGTAGGCCTCTATGACAAATACCTGTTGCTTCTTTGGCCAGTACATTCTCACTACTTTTGTAGGTGGTAAACAAACTTCTTGAATCACTATTTCAATGATACTAGCCCCATCCTCAGCTTACCATGCCTTCCTTCACAGTGCTCCTTTCTGTTCATCCAGTTTCATTGCTGCACAATGTACAAGGCATCTCCCAGTAATTTCATGTAGTGCATGAGACTACTTGATTGGATAATGTCTTTAACCTTCAGATAGGTTGAAGAAATACTAAGTGGAACTTTTAATTTTCTAAAACATAGCTATTTTAGGGCCATTCTGGAGTCTCTAGGCACTTCAGATCTCATTTGTCTTGTTCAGTTTTCAGACGTGATTGTGAAAATGACCTACACTGCTACTGACTATATTTTTATAGGTACACCCTGACAAACCATGATGAAAACAGTATAATTAATGGTTCTTTACATCAAACATAAACTACTGACATTTTATTAATTTATTTATCCATCTGTGGACAATAAATATTGTGTGGATGTTGTCCAAAGGTACAAGGGAAACAACTTATGGAAAAGGAAAACACAAAATTTTGCATTAAATAGTACAAAGAATAATACATACAAAATTGTGCAATAAAATGTGCAAAGAATAATACTTGGTCATACAAGACACAGTAATACAACTTTTTATACATGTATACTAACAGTATTGAAACTGTATAGTCTGTTTGCCCTAAGACTTTACTTTTGTCTTCCCTGAACAGGAAGCTCTTATATTCACTACTATAATTCAGTAAACATTTTATCACACTCAACATCTGTCCATCAGATATACAAAATTAACAGAAACTTTAGGGGATGAAAGACAGTGTTTTCAGTTTTGGCTTAATATAAACATTATCAGAATTATTTATTGGCCTAAATAGTCATTTACTGAGTAAAAACATTATTCAAGTAGAAATTCTTTAAATTCTACTTTAAATCTGTTTTCATCTTCTAACTTTCTGATGTTGGCTGGAAATATGTTGTAGAGTTTTGTACCAATATGGTTCACATGTGTGTTCTTTTTGTTCAGTGAGTATGGAGTGCTCTCATATTTCGAGTATTGTAGTCCTGCAAGTTGGCATTTATCTGAAAATCTGCAAGGTTGGCTCTAACATATAAAACACATTTGTATATATGTATTAGGAAGGTATTGTTAGAACTTTAAATTTGTTGAATAAGGGTTAGCATTGTGTCTGTGGATGACTGTGTGTTATTATTTGGATAGCCTTCTTCTGCAACAGAAAGATTTGTTTTACATGGCAAGTGGTGGAACTCAAAAATGTTATTCTGTATGTTGCAAGAGACTGAAAATAGCCAAAATATGCCATCCTGCCACCCTCTGCAGTATAAATATTTACAATAATTCTAAGAGCAAAACAGGCTGAGTTAAGCTTCTGCACAAGTTTCATTACATGGTCATTAAAATTAAGATTTTCATCTACATGAACCCTCAGCAATTTTTTGATGCCACTCTGTCTATGGCCTTGTTACCCAACAACAGATCAAGATTTACATTTTGACATATTTTCCCAAACTGCATATAATTTGTTTTATTTGCATTTAATGTCAACCGATTTGCATTGGACCAAGTATGGATATTCTTTCTTACTTTATCAGTAGTTTGCGGCACTTGCTTTGGTGCACTTATTATCACACTAGTGTCATCTGTGAATAGCATGGCCTTTGTTGCTCCATCCATGGTGTGAATGTCATTTATGTAGACAAGGAACAATAAGGGTCCTACAATACTGCCTTGCGGCACTCATATTTCCACTTTTTTTGCATCTGATACTAAATTTATTTTGTGGTTGGAATAATCTGACATCAGTCCTACAATGTGTGTTCTGTTTTGTAGGTATGATTCAAATCTCTTTTTCCCACTCCCATGAATACCTAATGCTTCCAATTTTTTTCTAAAAGAATGCCATGATTGACAGTGTAAAATGCTTTGGAGAGATCTAAATTTATTCCTACTACGCAATTGTCTTTTTCTAGATTCAGATTATTTTTTCAAAGTAGCACATTAGTGCTGTTTCTGTGTTTTTAACTACCTGGAAACCATGCTGATTTCTATTTAGTAACTTATGGTCATTTAGATGTTTGTTGATTTTGTGCTTCATTGATTTTTCTATTATTCCGGAAAATGCCAGAAGGATGGATATTGGCCAATACTTTTCTATCTTATGCTTGTTGCTGTTTTTGAATAGCGGCTTCACTTTTGACATTTTCATCCTTTCCAGAAACACTCCTTCACTAAATAAGTTGGCTATGTATGCCAAGCGCCTCACAATTTGTGCAGCTGTCATTGTTATGATATAAACAGGCACCTCATCTACTCCTGCTGACATTTTAGGTTTCATGCTCTTTATTACTTTGAACACTTCACGTTTGTCTGTTGGATCTATCTTCATGCTACAAGCAGCATTTGGAAATTCTGGTTTTCCTTGGTTTGTAAATTTTGAGCATAATGAAGTTGTTGCACTTAAGTAATAATTGTTGATGTAATTTGGCACATCTTGTTTTTTAATATTGACATTTTCTGTGTTTTTGAGAATGATATCCTGTTCTTCGCATCTCTTTTCTGTTTCAGTCTTCACAATACCGCATATGGCTTTTGATTTGTTATCAGACTGTCTTATTAAGTTGTCATTACTCATAAATTTTGCCTTTGGAATTACTTTTTGATATACCCTCTTGTAATTCTTAACGTATTCTATGTACTGTGGATTTGTAGATGTCTTCATTTTTTAATCTAATCTCTCTAGAATTCCATAAGAAGTTTTGATGCCAGCTGTGAGCCACGAACTTGGCTTTATATTGTGATGCCATGTGATTCTTGACACCTTCTTTGGAAAGCACATTTCGAAATATCACGTGAAAATTGAAGAAAAAGTGTTACAAACAACATTCATATTTGTTAGGGACAACACTCCTGCCAGGACTCACTAGTTAGTATATTCGTAAATTCTACACAGTTTTCAGTGAAAAATTTTCTTTTATACATGAAGCACTCTTGCAGTGGCATTGAAGGAATTTTGAGGACAAGAGAATTATGGTCTGATAATCCCAAATCAGTATTTGTTACTTCTACTCCTGTGGATCACATATTTGAAAAAATATTATCTATTAGACTGTTCATTTTATATATTATTCTTGTGGGTTCGTGTGTGTGATTGAAACTACATAATAGATTTAGGAATTTATTATTTAGCCTACTTTCATTCATAAGATTTATGCTGAAATCCCCACAGACAACTGCAGTGGCTTTCAGTGAAAAGAATGTTTCTAACTGAGTAATGAGTATGTCTGTATCCTCTGTAGGTGGTCTGTATATTGCTATGACTATGATGTTTCCCTGTATTTCATACAACTGTAAAGCTGCTGCTTTAAAATGATTTTCCACACTCACACTCAACAGGAGACAATATTACATATGTAATAGCAAAAAGTTGAAAACAACATGGATAATAAATGAAAAACTATACATGATTTTGAGAAGTATTCTTGGATGTCAGACAAACTTTTCCACTGTACATCTACAGTATGTGTACATCCATATCTGACTGGTTTTTCTGTCTAAATGCCACATGCAGGACCTGGGTTGAATTCCCAGTACTTGGTTTGAGGACTGGAATCAGTTTATTCAACCTCATGTTGCCAATTGAGAAGATACTTGAATGAAAAGTAATGGCCTTGAGGTCTGCAGAGGTAAGAATATGTGGGAGAGTGGTGTGTTGATCCCATACCCCTTCCAAATGATGTTCTTGGCAGAGAATGCTACAGCACTTAGTCAGCATTGCATGATCACCAGAGAAGGAATTCAGAGTATTAAAGTTTTGTATAAATAGCTAGAGTAAAATGAAAAATACAGTTTACTCTGTAAAATTAAAAATGTTTGCTTTAAAAACCTGACACCTCTAATATTAAATTATGTGAGTAAATTAAAACTTGTGCACTTTTAGTTACAAAATTTATATGGAAAGAAGTTGCTTTTCTCAGATAACATCCAAATTATACTCTTACATACATACAACTTTTTTCTGAGAGTAGAAGATAATTTGAGTCTGAATAAATCCTTAGTGGGTAGTCTGCATTTCCAGAAAGAGTATTCCAAAATCTATAGCAATCAGCTACATCCTAAAAATCCATAAGAAGTTTTTCATATTATCAGTTGCCTTAAATATAAGTTATCTAATGAGTCCCATTGGACTTCGCAATGTTCAGGGACTCAATCAAATGAATTTGAACTAAACAGAAATCTCAAAAAATATACACTAAATATGCCGTAATAACAGAAATCAAGAAGAAGCTAAGTTGATCATACAGAAGAGATGGAGGACTATGACATGCTTTACAGTGAACTCACACAAAAAAAGAGCACCCTGGGGATTAGGAAATGGAGGGATAAAATAAGAGATTATTCTTTAGTAAATGAAAGACTATTAACAGTAAGATCAAAATTCAACAGAGGACACCTGACAGTAATAATAACTTATGTACTAAAGAAAGGGATGGACAAAACAGACCTATATTACAAAGAACTTCAAAAACATCTAAATAAAACAATCAGTGACATGTAATTTTAACAGGAGATTTAAATGATAGAAATGGAAAAGTTTCGACTCCTAATTCAACAGGTACTAAGAAGGAAGGTACTACAAATTGTAATGGAGCAAAACTATGGGAATTTATTATATTTAATTTAATTGAATGCAACAAACATCTTTTTGTAAGAAAAAAGACATTCACAAATTTACACTGTGTCCATGAGGATACAATTCACTACTAGATTATACAATAATTGACCAAAAGTTAGCTCTGTAGGTCATAGACATTGGAGTATTTAGAGATAGAAATATAAATACAGGCCATTACCATATAAAATCAAAATTCCATCTATGGTCTAGATCAGGGGCGGGCAGGAATCCTGCACATGTCCAATACACTTGCACGTGTGCAGTTAACAGGTGTTCTGCATGCACATAGGGGCAAGCTGGCCACCCACTTCTCTCCCCTCCCCACCATACCGTCTCTCCGCTCCTTCCTCTGTAATGCGTTTTGTTTCCTAGCTTGCTTTATTGAATGAAGGCATAAGGTTAGTAAGGTTGAAAGTAATCATGATTTGAAAGAGTACCTATTACCTATGATACATTTTATTTAATTATCACAGGTGGAGTTTACAATGCGTTTAATGTCTGGAACAAAATTTCTACATACGGACGAATGTAAACAGTTACGTAAATTTTCATCATTGAAGTTTGCTCTTAACCGAGACTTATTAATTTTCATAACAGAAAAAAATCCCTCGCAAACGTGTGTCGAGCCAAACATTGACATTATCTTCGCGGCTTCACGATGGAGACGAGGACACTCTTGCTATGGAAAGTCTTGATAAGAGTCTATTACATGTTTTGCCAAAAGGAACTTGTCTCTCAGAATTACACTGTAGATCTATTAATTGCATTTGCAGATTGGGATGAATATCATCTACAGAAACAGCCAATGGTCTCGAGAACCATTCAAAAGCTTGGGATAAATAGGATATATCCCTAGATCACTTGAAAATCTCCTCCTTTGGTGCACTAAGTACAGAAACATATTCTTTGCAATTCTGTTCTCGCACAGTAGACAGAGTAGGCAAATGCAGTGATTTCCCTGATGAGAGCTGTCGTACCTACAGCTCAAGCTTGCTAGTGAAAGCTTGCACCTTTTCTGCCATTTCACAAATTAGCTGATTTTTGCCTTGCAAACTTGTGTTCAATGCATTGATGTGTCCAGTAATGTCCACTAAAAATGCAAGGTCGGCAACCCACTGTGGATCTTCTAACGTGGGATCATACCTTCCTTTGTCCTTTAAAAACTGATTTATTTTTATTCTCAGCTCAAAAAATCTTTTGAGTACGTTACCGAGGCTAAGCCAGCGGCCTTCACTGTAGTATTGTATGTCACCATACTCTTCCCCAATTTCAGCTAAACATGTGTGAAACTATGTGTAATCTCGTGGGATCTCAAATAATTAACTGCCCGAACAACCACTTGCATGACATCCCCCAGTTCAAATGGTTCAAATGGCTCTGAGCACTATGGGACTTAACATCTATGGTCATCAGTCCCCTAGAACTTAGAACTACTTAAACCTAACTAACCTAAGGACATCACACACATCCATGCCCAAGGCAGGATTCGAACCTGCGACCGTAGCAGTCGCGCGGTTCCAGACTGAAGCACCTAGAACCGCAAGACCACCGCGGCTGGCCCACATCCCCCAGTTTTGCTGCTTTTGCACAGATTACTTCTTGGTGCAAAATGCAGAGGAAGCTGTACAATGATTCTTCTGTACGCTGAGGCTTTTTTCCTAGTAATCCAACAAAACCCATTTGTTCCCCTTTCATTGCAGGTGCTCCGTCTGTTGTCACTGACACCAAACGTTCCCAGTTTAAGCCAGCTGAATTGATAGCTTCTTGAACGGCTTTCAGGATGTCCACGCTGGTGGTCGTGCTTCTTGAAGATACCATATCTAAAAAATCCTTTGTTATTTGCAGAGCAGTGTCCATGCCGCGGAGATAAATCACTAATAGCGCGGTGTCTGAAATATATGTGGACTCATCAAGTGTGATGTATAATGCAATAAACTCCTGCGCTGCACTCCTTAATTGACGGTAAACGTCACCTGCCATGGCACTTATACAACGACTTACAGTCCGCCAAGAAAGAGTGATAGCTCAAGACTGATTTGTATTCAGTGGGCAAAGTAAATCAGCAGCATCATTGATGCACTCCTTTATAAACTCACCGTCAGCAAATGGTTTTCCTGCTCTCGCTATATTAAGCGCAATGTTATAACTTGCACATACTGCTGGGCTATCATTGTTGTCGTCCTGAAGAATTGAACACAGTGCTCCATAAAATGTTAAATCAGTTAGATGAGACACATGACGAAAGAAAGTCGCAGATCTCTCGTGACAACAGCAACTTATGTCAGATTCGTCTTGTATCATCAGATCGCTCTTCTTAAGATCAGTTGATTCCTCCATCTGCTCAGAATCCGGCAATAAATTGTACTCATCTGTGTGAAATTTATTATAATGGCGTCCAATACTAAACTTCCGCTGACCAGCGAGAATACTGCCACATATTAAACATTTCAAATTTTCACGTTTTTGCGCAAAGAAAAAGTGATTCTCCCATTCCTTTTTAAAAGATAGCAGTACTCCACTTCTCCTTTTCCTTGATTCACTCTGCATTTTCCGGTTCTTGAAATACAACGTTCACTATGTAGTGGTCGCTTCGCATCAACGTCTGCAGCTTAGCGTGGTACTGCCGGCTGTCGCCACTGCCCCGGACGACGATTGCACGTGAGCATGTGCAGCGCTGTGCACTCATGAGCCATGTGCAACGATTGCCCGCCCCTGGTCTAGATGAAAAAAAAAAACAAGCAACAACAAAAATACAGATGAAAACAATTTAAAAAAAAGACTTAAGATACTTCTGCTGCAAGAAGACAGCTTAATAAATCCATAGCAGAACAAACTCATACAACTGCTTGGTGAAATACCTACTAGTGAAGACATAATTGAAGAATGGTCTAATATTAAAAACACTATAAAAGAGATAGCAACCAAAGAGCTAGGTGAACAACATGAAATCAATTGGAAAAGAGGCTTAAAAAATTGAAACAAAGAAATGCAAAAAAAACATAAAAAAACAGAAAGCATTTAGCATATACTTATCACAGAAGATGTCATTAGAAGCTAAAGAGAAATATTGTTGGAAGAGAAATGAAGTAAATGCTGCAGTAAGATCAGCACATAGGATATTGAGGAAGATGTTTATAAGCAGAGTTAAACATGACATCCACGGAAGACAGGAAGTTGCATACAAATTAATGAAACGTTTCAAAAAACAAGAATGAGGTACTATATATCTAAATTTAACACAAACATCTGACTGGACTACTATAAGGAGCTACAGTACATTTCTGACTCGAAGAAGCAGATAATAAACAACAATTGCAAGTAATAGGTTATTAAGATCTGGTGGAATTTCTGGAGACAACAGAGAACCCTAGTCATTCCATCCGCAATTTCATAAAATCTACTGCCATACAAGAAATAGGAGGTCATCATAACATGACTGAATGACTTTTTCATTTCAAGAGGAAAATGCCCTGCCAGCAGTTTCAGTGTGCTCTCTATAGAAACTTTTGTAAATAATGAGACTACATTCACAGTGACTAAAATTTCACTTGGGCCAACTCCAATCTGATTAATTTTCTCAATGAACAACTAAGATTCTTTTAATGTGATGTTAACAGTGGCCAACTATCAGAGTCATTAAGTTAGTTAAATATTTGGCCAGCCTGTAGGTAGGAGAACCAATGGTGCTAACACTTGGCCTCAACGGAATACCTTCCTTGTGGACTTTAGGTAATCCATATAGCCTAGGAGGTCTAGGAGCTCATATTCTACGATTTTTGATGACATCCTCTGGTAGACCAGAATTCCTCAGGAGCTCCACCATTTGTCTACTGTATGATAGAGTTCGATCCCGGTATAGTGGTTTGTATATGATATCTTCCACCAATGATGCCACTTTGCTGTGACATTCAGTGGTATTAAGAACAAATGTAGCATTTCCATTGTCAACAGAAATTACCACAAGATCTTCATCTGTCTGCAATGTACAAAGCCCCTGTTTCTCTGCTGCCATCACAAAAAACTTCATTCTCATATAACTTTCCTCCATGGGGAGGACACTGCATGCCAGCATCGTCATCTGGGGAAGATGTAAGCAAACATATGCACAATTGCAGAGTAATTTAACATTTCTGCAACATTGACCAGGATAAGGAGATTTTGCCCAAGTTTGCTGTTGTAAAACAGCATATAAGTTCAGCAGGAGTGGATCAAATTTTATGGAAGACTAGCCTGACATACAAGGTATGATCAGGATAATAAAGCATGCAGTTTATATAACTGCCATCTCTTTTTATTTGCTATCCTCACATCTCTTGACTGGGAGTGGGTTGACATGTCAATGGCAGCTCATCAAAGAACTCATCATAGCAATAAAAAGGAAAAACAGACAAAGAAATCTGGGAGACTTGTGACTATGCATAGATCGATGTCATCTCATGGAACGGCACACACTTTTGTCAACTTCTTGGACAGAAACCTGGACAAAGGAGACATCTCGGCCCTTAATAAAGGACTGAATTGCACTCCTATGCTACCCACTGTACCTATCGCAAAGCTAAGATTATGATCGAATCAAAAGAAATGAATTACAATTTGTGCTGCAGCCAGGACTTGAACCTGGGTTTTCGCTTACTAGGTAGAAATGCTAACCATTACAACACCACAACAAAATGTTTCAACATTGTTGCATGAGCTACCCAAGCTGACTGCCCTCCCCAACACAAAGTTCAATTCATATCTTCAGCTTACTTTCTCTTACATTGTTACTACTGCCAGGGCTCTGCAGCATTGGAACAGCACACCAGCATTGCCTAGTAAGCAAGAAGACCTGGGTTTGAGACCCAGCTGCAGCACAAATTTTAATTCATTTCTTCTGTTTCAAACATTATCATTGATAAAGAAGAGACTTAAATGTCTCAGGAAAACATTTAATTATAAGAGCTATAATATTGTGAAGCTTGTTAGTGGGGTAAAACATGTTGTGGAGCATCTCTCACACAAAGACACCAATGGTGTAAGACCTACCACAGGTCACATTTTAGACTCAGCCAAGCTACCCTAATCTAACATCAGTAGAGCAGAGAGGAAGAGGGGCTTTGTGCATTGCAGAAAGATTAAAATTTTGTGGTACCTCTTGCTGATAAGGAAAATCCCACAGTTGTTCTTAATACCACTGAATATAACAACGAAGTGGCATCGTTGCTGGAAGACTGCACATACAAAGGCCTAAAAACTGGACCCAGCTCTGTCATATAGTAGAAAAACAGTGATCTCCTGAAGAATTCTAGTCTAGCAGAGAATGTCATCAAATACCATAGAGCGTGAGCTCCTAGACCTTCTAGGCTATATAGGTTACCTAAACTCCACAAGGAAAGTATTCCGTTGAGGCCAACTGTTAGCACCATTGGTTCTCCTACCTACAGGCTGGCAAAATATTTAACAAGTTCATGACTCCAATAGTTGGCTGCTGGGAACATCATATCAAAAGCTCTCAGATGTTCACTGAGAAAATTAAACAGATTAGAGTTGGTCCAGATGACACTTTAGTCAGCCTGGATGTGGTCTCATTATTAACAAAAGTTCCTGTGAAGGACACACTGAAAATGTTGGCAGGGAATTTTCCTCTGGGAAATGATAAAGTTGTTCCATTATGTTATGATGACCAGCTACTTCTTGTATGGCAGGTAAATTTTATGAAATGATGGACAGAATCTGTATGGGTTCTCTGTTGTCTCCAGCAATGGCCAACTTTTTTATGGATCATTTTGAGGAATATCCAATAATTTCAGTTCCCCTTCATCCATCTTCATTTTATCATTATGTTGATGACATGGCATAGAAGCTCTTGAGCACTACCAGGAAAATATGAACAGCATGCACTCAAACATTCATTTCACTGTCAAGACAGAGAAAGCAGAAAGGCTGCCGTTTTTAGATGTTCTGGTACAACAAATGTCAGATGAACTTCTCAGCCACTCAGTGCACTGCAAGCTGATGCACACTGATTTATATCTGAGCTGCCAGAGTTTTCAGCAGACAATACAGAAGAGAGCAGCTTGAAATACATTGATAAGCATAGCAAAACCCATTTCTGATGAAGACCGCTTGGATTCAGAAATGAATCATATTAAGTATGTGTTCTGGAAGAACAGCTATTGGTCATGTGATATCAAGTCAGCATTCTGCACAAAATGGAAACAAGAGAATGTTGACAATCACATGATGAGCCACTGGTTGCATCACTTCCCTTTTGTGACAGTACATCCAGCAAAATAGGCAGAGCCCTTGAAAGATGAGGTATCAAATCTGTTTTATGACCTCCTAAGAAGATGAAACATATGCTACACCCTGTTAAGGACAGTCTCGACCTCAGGATTCCTGGAATTTACACATCTCATGTGAATGCAGAAGCAATTACATCAACCAGTCCAACCACACTGTTTCCAAACGCTGTGCAGAACATCAGCAGCATGTTAAAAATCATGAACTGGAGGAATCCACAGTTGCTGATTACAGACTCATGTCCAAACATAAAATACTGTTCAACAAAACAAAAGTTTGTCCCAGGCTCCTACATACTGGGACTCTATAATTATAGAGGCTGTAGAAATAATAACCTGTGAAAAACCTTCAATCGTGATGGTGGACATAATGTTAACAGTGCATGGAAGCAGGCTCTCTATGCAGAGAAAATCCATAGATATTTGTTGCAATGTTTACACTATGGCGGGAGTGGTGGTACCACCAGTGCAGACGTTGACACCATTTGTGACAGCATGACATAACTACCAACAAATCAGAAGCTGGCTTTTGGATATATGATGACACCACAGCAGCTATTTTGACATCAGTTGCTCCTTATGATGACAATGGTGGCAATCATCGAAAGCTCAAGGTTTTACCCTTAATTCACATGGAAGAAGTCCAAGAATGTTTTATACAATCATTGAAGTTGCTTCAATGGTGTCTGACTTCATTGACTTCCGCTTGTCATTTACAGCTAAGTTGTATGTTGAGAAGTATCTCTCTGCATCCACATGTTGATATGTGCCCAAACTGAAGATTAAGTAGCTCTTCCAAGTTCATGGTACAGGATGACACAGATAAAAATAGCCCGTGTAAGTATAAAAGAAATGCAGAGAGATTTCAGAAATGAAGAGCTGAAATGGACTTGCTATTTATTTACAGTGAAAAATAGAGTAAAAATACATTACAGAAGATGAAAGTGACCCCCTGCAACATCAATATACAGCTGTGCACATCTAAGCACATTCAGTTAAACTTGGCATAAAGTTCAGATATGAATGGCGGTGACTTCACAGCTGATATTGTCTTTCACTTCATGCACTGTATGTGGATTTGTTTCATAGACCTTGTTCTTCAAGTGTCCCCACAAGAAAGAATTACATGTTGTTAGATACAGTGAAGGTGGTGGCCATAAATGTTTGCTGATCATTCGTTCCTCAGTGAAGACATTGTGGACTCATTCCAGGGATACCTTGCAAGTGTGGCATGTTGCCCCATTTTATCTTTCATATTCAGTGAGTTAAGCACAAAATGTATCAAAAATTTCCATATCTAAGGGTAGTGTCAAGAAATATTGGTCCAATGATGTGCACCAAACGTTTATTTTTTTATCATGGATTGGTTGCTGATACACAATGTTAGGTTTCTCCATTGCCCCCACACCTCATGTTCCTTGAATTCAAATGACTGGAAAGATGAAACCATGCTTCATTACTCATGATGTAATGGAAAGGGTCTAAAAAGCCATTGTTGACGTTATTCAAAAACCACATGCAGTAATCTACACATTTCTGACTGTCATCATCCCCTAATTACTGCAAAACCGTCAGACAATATGGCATCAAATTAAGACTTTTCAATATTCACTGGCAACTCCTCCTATTTAAATATGTAGACTTTTTGGGCTCTGAATAATTTTTCAGTGAATGTCTGCAATAATTTCTGATGTGCAAACTGAAGGAAATCTTTGTCATTCTACATTTTGCACATGCCCATAGGTGTACCAATTTTTATACAGAATTTATATTGCTCTTTTCACTGGTAGTCTTCTATCCACACACTTGACTACAAAAATTTCAAAATTTTACTTAATCAAATATATTTTCACATGTGCTTTCACAGTTTCAATTCTATCTTCTATCAAGAAAGTCATTTTGCAGACCGCAAAGAGAAACATCTAATTTCACTAACGAAATAAACTGAAATGCTTACAGAAAAATGCTAACAATGGATTATTGCATAAAACTGTCCATTTTTGTAGCTTTTTACTCATTTCAGAAGCTGAAATATTGCATTCGCATTCAAAGGGGATGCAGGCTACTTCTAACTGTACAACCATGTATTTAAGCTTTTCACAGACTATAAGTTGCACTATGTCAGGCCCCTCATCAAGTCTTGAAAGAAATGGGACAAAGAAGGCATCAGGACAATTTGTTAGTGGGAGTTGCCTACCACAGGGGCAAGTATACATTTAGGGACAAACCAATTGTTCTCTTTTGATTGTTCTCTTTTGATTATGACCCTCTTGGGACAATCCTGCCATCTGATTGACAGGTCCTTAACGTATTGTTCCCCCCATCCTTCCTCCTCCCAACCCCTCAGGAAGCCTCCAACCCCCCCCCCCCCCTCCCCCTACACACCTCACTGATATAGGTACACATTCAGGTGCAAGTTATAAGTTATTCAAATAGCTGTCTCCCACTCCATCAGTTTGATTGACTAGTTAATTTAATTGATCAATTAATTAACCTCTCTCCCTCTGGTAAACCCCCAACATTCCCCTCCTCTCTCATCCACCTTTACCTGTAAATTGGCGGCTCCTTGGTGGAAAGGAAGGAACCCATGACAGGAAGTTCAATTACATATCAGAAGATATATTGTTTATTTATAAAAAAATTCAGTTCACAGGCGTTTGATTTCTCTTGCTCATCATCCTCCAATGTTTGGGAAGATGCAGCCCTTGCAAAATACAATACATTGAAAATAATTAATTAAATCAATCACTTTTTTCCCTGATAATGCAAGGAAGACATTCATGAAAAACAAATCATATGTAATTACACTGTTAAAAATCTTTCATATGTGAAGCACACACCTTCAACTGCCCACTGGCCCACACAGAATACCACCCACGCAGACTGCTTGGAGTTGGGGTGCACTGGGGACCCCCATAAACTGATGTATCCCATCAGCGGCTGCACTGTGTACTGGTGTCCAAGACGTGTTCACTTGGGCCCCACAACTGACAGACCGGATGTCATGCTAATCCCCAAAAAACAAAAAAGCATCTAAGAAATTCCTGTTGAAACATATGCCATCTGTCTCTTTCTCCTACTGTACTGCATGGCCTGCACGCACCATCCATCATGAACAGACTGAACCACAAACAAACCAGTATTTACCAGGCAAACACCTGCATGTGAGAATTCCTTCCAGGGCAAATTCCTGTCTGAGAATGGATTCCACCAATGACTGTAAACTGCCCCAGCCTTCCTGATTCACATTCTTGTGTTGCATTTCATGAACTGCATTGGCATTTATTACATCTGATGTTGTAGAATATTGTCACATACATAACCTGAAGATATCCGAGGAATTAAGCGTACCACTGCACAAAGATAGAGCTTTGCAGATGAAGTGAAAATATTTAAACAATTCCAAGGCATACCATCACCATCGTACTTGAACACGGGCTCTAAAAGAAGAGATTGTGACACATTTGTGAGACCACTCCTCACACTCTTTGTATACTTTTGTGAGAAATATCCTTGTCTTTGAGGAAAATCTGTTTCAGGAGTTACTAAACCCAACTGAATATACCTCCAAATGTAACTTCAGAAAAGATTGCTGCACATTAGTTTGCTTCAATTTTGTGATGTATACTGCCACTGAATCTAAAGAAATATTGCGGCACACTTGTGAAACCTCTCAGTCTTCCTCCAATAATCCAGAATATTTGCATGCAGAAACAAATCTGGTAAAATTTTAATGCCTCAATACATTTGCAAATGTTGCTTTAAACAATTTATTTCAAATACACTTGCACACAAAACGCTGCACTGTCACACTTGAAAAAAAATACATCACTAAACTAAACGACCACAAATACACTGCGTCAAAACACTGGAGATGATCCTGCATCACATAAAAAATTATTGTTAAATACACTAACACAGTAGTTTGCTATGTGTAGCACAGTCATAGCTGGGGACCTGCAAAGTGTCATCACGTCCATCAGTGGCCACAGCTCACCACTGAGTGAAGTCCAGACCAGAATCAGGGTTTCTCCAGCTGAATCCACGACTACGCAAAAACCATAGCAGGTCAGATTAACACCAATTTGCCATACAAATGCACGACATGAAATTCAAATGAAAGTCAGTAATATATTCTTACATATTCTTTATTTAATCAGTTTGTGAGAAGCAGCATTCCCCCACTTGGACAGACGTCATGAATGCACCCCCTATCCTTGCTCCCACCACATAATTACTGTAATCACAAGAGAATGGAATTAAGGGTGGTATAGTAGCCACCATTTGGTGTCTCCTGCGTGTGTGTCTACCATCAGGGTGCTACCATGATCGAAACAGCCCACTGTCCTAATTACAGATCATGTTACTAAATACCACTGACCACATACCAGATATTGGCCTCCTGTGATTTCATGGCCCCCAAACAAAGCATCAAGTGGTGGCATTATGTTGATTGGCAAATTACAGACTCACTTCCATCACTCTCAAGAGGCCACTCAATGCTTGTCTGTGTGAACCAACAGCTCCAAACATGAAGATGGAGGTTTTCATCTCTCCTCAGAATTCTGTATTTGTATTGGCTAATGCTGTAGAGAAAGGGAAAGCTGCCTGCAAGGGTGGTCAGGAGGAGTCAGCAACCAGAAGTAACGGATTGGCTCACCCTGTGATGTGTACAAAAAAACTGCCTACATGTCTGATCTTGCCCACAGCAGCAAGGTCTGGCGAAGTGAGCAGTGTGTTGGGTGAGTGCAAAAGAAGTGGACATGTGTGTTGCGTGAGATAAGATTCAGAATGTTGGAATTTGCACTGAATGTATCAATAACATCTGAATTCCTACCACTCCAATCATCCCCAGATGCCCTCCATGATGTAGGGTGGTGAACGCTAGCATATATTCACGTCCACTGACCTCTTTACATCGGTGCTGCTGGTTTGTGAGGGGGATGGGCACACTGGTGTGGACCTCAGGACATGAGCATGTGCAGTGTGTGAGTGTTTTTATCTGTCTCCAACATGTAGCCATTTCATCTTATTGCTATGGACTGGTTTGTGGTTTAAGTGTGTCGTGTTTAGTGCTTGACAATACATTGCAATGGACTCCGTCTTGCAGTGGTATTTGGTGTTGTCTCTATTCTGTCATGCTGTAGAACCTTCCTCCCTCCTTCCAAATGTAGTGGAGAGAACAAATTTAGGAAGTCTATAGTACTTTTAAAAACCCAGTTGTGACATCAGATTCCCAACTGATCAGTTTGTTGTTTCCGATAGCTGTATTGCGTGCATGCATGCGTTCGATATGGACGGGCATGGCTAATGTGGGTGTGGGTCCCTCTCTCCCAGCTGGTTCAGATACAATGCAGGCAGCAGATGGTGCGATCCATGATTGTGAGTTTGCGTGATTTTCAGGTTTTTTTTTTTTTTTTTTTTTTTTTTTTTTTTTTTTTTTTTTTTTTTTTTTTTTTTTTTTTTTTTTCCACTAGATAAAGTTAGTGGAATAATTGTGGTGGAGGAGGGTGCATACAAGAAATTGGATATATTTAACGTTACAATCTATTTGTGATGGAAATTTCATTATTTGATTTGCAGAATGTTTTTTATGTAACTCAAACATTGAGAATATGTTTTATTATGAAGAAGGAGCATCATAAGGTAGAAGGGAGTGTTTTAAGCAATCTATTTGACTCCTGTAAATTGTTAAACAATTCATTTGACAGGGTAGTGCAAATGGATCATTTCATCTTTTCTGATATCAAAATTGTCAGCTGTCTCTTTTCCTTTACTTTAAGTCTATAGTCACAAACTTTTTGTAAACAGATTACCGGTTTTGGCCTATGATGATATATTCAGATCTGCAGCAAAATATGTGAAAACATAAATACAGTAGCAGATTGTCTACAGCTTAAAACAAAAAAATACACCATAATGAAATGTACTACTGACATACATATACATTTGGACACTTTAAGTATGAAGAGGTATACCTGTTTTATAAGAACGATGTCCTAATGTACTGCAGCTATAGTGGCATAATCCAATGTTAAATGCAAACTCAGCACCAGCATCATCAAATATATATAAATAACAGCATGTGCAAGAGTTATATTGTCAGCAGCACTACTGTTCAAAAGAAACTGCCTTACAGTAGCCACAAGATGTTTGTGTTGTAAGTTCACCAGATGTTGCTACTGTTTTCATACACAAGTCTTCAATAATTAATTGAACAATGTAAAATAAAGGGGAGATACAATTAGCAAAGTCTGTAATGCCCTTTTACGGTATGAGGCATTACAGTAATAGAAAGTGATGAAATACGATCTTGTGGCTACTGTACGGAAGTGTGTTTTGAACAGTAGTGTTATTGACAAGATGACTCTTGCATATGCTGTTATTTCTATATATTTGATGCTGGTTTTGCATTTAACATTTGATGATGCCACTATGGCTGCAGTACAATAGGAATATTGTTTTTATAAAACAGGTATGCCTCTTCACACTTAAAGCACCCAAATGTATATGTACATCAGTAGTACTTTTCATTATGGTATATTTTATTGTTTTAAGCTATAGACAATCTGCTAGTGTATTTATGTTTTCCCATATATTACTGCAGATCTGAAGATGGTCATTATAGACCGAAATCAGTAATGTGCTGACACAAAGTTTGTGACCATAGATGTAAAGTAAAGGAAATTTATTCTATATTCAGGTCACTGTTTTAGTCATGACAATGTC